>NC_048233.1:90546122-90592838 GCF_002007445.2 Ailuropoda melanoleuca
TGGATGGGTGGGTAGATGGGTGGGTGGGTGGATGGATGGATAGTGGGTGGGTGGCTGGATGAATGGATGGGTGGGGGGATGGATAGGTGGGTGGGGGTATGGGTGGATGGTTGGACAGTGAATGGATGGGTAGGTGGGTGGGTGGGTGGATGCGTGAACGGGGGGGTGGATGGATAGTGGGTGTATGGGTGCATGGGTAGGTTAATGGGTGGATGGATGAGTGGGTGGGCAAATGGGTCTGTGGCTGGATGAGTGGGTAAAGAAATGAAATCTCTTGGGGTGATGGGGTATGCCTTCTGTACCAACTCCTCAGAGCTCACACCTTACGAGGGCTTACCTGCAGGCAGTGGCCAAGTGCTGACTTGCCCTAGCTCATTAAAGCCCTCCGTAGCTCTGGGAAGCAGGTGCTCACATCACACCATTCTAGAGATGAGGAAACCAAGGATCAGGGAGGGTGAAGGAGCACCCTGAGCTCGCTAGCCAGAGAATGGGAGAGCCATATAGTGGACCCCAAGAGTCCTCTCTGCCCTGAGCCCATGCTGTCCACTGACTGACAGTGCTGTGACCATTTTTCACAGAGGGTTGACTGTTGCTCTTTGGAGAAACCCAATATGAGTAACAGGAAATCAGATGTTCCCAGGTGGTACTGAGTCCCAGGGGAGGGCTCCTTGTGGAGCCCCCAAGGAAAGAACCCTGCACCTCCCCCGCCCCCAGGGAAGTCACTTCATGTATTTGTAACACAGTTGCATGGTCTGTCACATACCTGCATGCCGCCCTGCAATCCCCAACTTCCTCACTCACTTTTTCCTTTTGCATATAAGCCTCACTCACGTAAAGAGCTGTGAGATGTAGCAAATGCACAGTGCTGCATGAATTCCACTGCCCCAAATCCCCCGGCTCCACTGATTCAGCCCTCCCCCCAAACCCCTGCAAACTCTGACTTTTTTAATTATCATTACAGTTTTGCACTGAATACATTTGTATGATTAATTTTAAATCTCTAATTGCTAAAATAATTTGAGAATGTTACGTTCTTCTTATAAATTATGGCTATAATTTTATGTTACAACAAGGAAAACACCCATGATTTCTGCTCTGAAAAATTCAGGATAAAATTTCATCTAATAGCTGCAATTCAAAATATTTTAAAATGGCCTGAGACAACACACTGAACATGTTTAAGGGTCCAGATCACCAGTTTGACATAAACACACACCTGAGATCATCGCCACAGGTAGGATGGTGACCTTACGTACAGCCATCGCCCGTGAGAGACTCCTCATGGCCCTTCCCTGTTCAAGAGGCACCTCCGATCTCTTTTCTGACCCTGCAGATGAGCTTGCATTTCCTGGGAAAGGAAATCCATCAAACATTTAAGGAAGACAAAAGAGCCTGCTAGGGTTTTGGCTGAGATTGCATCCTATCTACAAATGAGTTTGGAAAGAATTGATCTTAGCGATATCACATCTTCCAACCCACAGACATGGTCCATCTCTCCTCTGATTATGTCTTTAATTTTTCCCAGCAATGTGTGGTGTTCAGTTGCACGGGACTTTCACATCTGTTGTCAGATTTTTCTCTCAGTATTTCATGTTTTTCATGCATTTGAAAATGGTGTTTTTATTTCATTTTCTGATTGTTGCCAGTTTATAAAAATATAATTGGTTTTTGTACATTGATCTTACGGTACTTACAACCTTGATAGACTCACCCATTAATTATAGCAGGTTTTTATAGGTTCTAGATTTTCTACATAGAAGATCTTGTCACCTGTGAATAAGTGTTAATTCTTCCTTGCCAGTCTAAATGTTTTTTATTTATCTCTCTTCCTGACTGCACTGGCTGTGGTTCCAGCACAGTGTTGCCCGGACAAGGTATGAGCCTGTATCCTGGTCATGTTCCCACTTTCAGGGAAAAGCATTCAGTCATTAAGTATGATGTCAGCTGTGGGCTTTTTATAAATGCCCTTTATCAGGAAAGTCTTTCTATTTTTAGTTTGCTGAGAGTTTTTATAGGAATGGGTGTTGAATTTACTAAATTTTTTTTCTGCATCTATTGAGGGGATTATATGGTTTTTCTTCTTTAGTCTGGTAATATGGTGAATTACATTGATTTTGAATGCTCAACAACACTGCATTCCTGGAATAAAACCCAATTAGCCATGATTGTCATATGTTGCTAGGTTTGATTTACCAAAATTTTGTTTAGAATTTTTGCATCTTGGGGCGCCTGGGTAGCACAGTGGTTAAGCCTCTGCCTTCAGCTCAGGGCGTGATCCCAGCGTTCTGGGATCGAGCCCCACATCAGGCTCCTCCACTAAGAGCCTGCTTCTTCCTCTCCCACTCCCACTGCTTGTGTTCCCTCTCTCGCTGGCTGTCTCTCTCTCTGTCAAATAAATAAAATCTNATGTTGGTCTATAGTTTTTCCTCTATTGTGTTGTCTTTCTGTGGTTTTGGCATCAGGGTAATTAATATGGCCTCAGAGAAAAGGGTGGGAAATGTTTCTTCCTTTTCAATTTTTCTGGAGGGTTCTGTGCAGCATTGGTGTTACTTCTTCCTGAAATGTTTGATGGAAGTCACTGGTGAAGACATTTGGGCCTAGAGCTTTCTTTGTGGGAAGGTCTTTTATTTTGTTCTCTCTTTAATATAGAGAGCTTTTCAAATTGCTTCTGCTTGAGCGAGCCTTGGTAAATTATGTCTTTTCAAGAAATCTGTCCATTTCATTTCAGTTGCTACATTTATTGGCAGAAAGTTGTTCATAACATTCCCTTTATTATCATTCTAACATCTGTGGGATCTGTAGTGATGTCTCCTCTCATTCTTGGTGTTCATACTTTGTGTCTTCTCTTTTTCCTACCAGTTTATCAATTTTATTAATCTTGTCAAAGAACCAGCATTCCAATTATTGATTTTCCTCTGGTGCTTCATTTTGTTTTCTGCTTCATCTTATCTGTGATATTCTTTTCTTACTCCCAGGTTAATTAGCTCTTCTTTTTCTTTTCTAATTTCTCAAGGTGGAAGATGAGGTCATTGATGTGAGACCCTTCTTTCTTCTTCTCTATTGTAACTGTTTAGCGCCATGCATACCCCCAGTCCTGCTTTTGTGGCACCCCACAAGTTGTGAAGCCCCTCCTTGCTGTGGCTCTCTCTCTGAGGACCCACATGCCCCCTCACCTGCTCTGTAGTCTCTCTCCAGCTCTTGGACCCTGGACTGAGCTAAAAATCCACCCTGTATCACTTACTGTCCCAACAGAAAAAGGAAACCACACTAGGTGTTTCAAACAGACAGAATTCAGAGAATTGGTTACTCAGGTGCTGGAGGCTGGAAAAGCAAAAGGGAGTCCTGAGGCACTGACATTAGGAGCAGCAGACAACAGCTCCACTCCTGTAGCAGGGGCGTGGGGGGGTCAGAAAGGGGCATTGAAGGGTTTGGGCAAAGCTGGGGGTGGGAGTGCCCAAGAGAGCTAAGACGAGTGGGAGCCATCCTCCATGACTGAAGGGGCTCTGAAGAAGCTGGAAAAGGGATGGAAATCCATTCCCCTTCCCTACCTTTCAAAGGAGGCTTACAGGAAGCCAGCAGGCCAGGGGGCCTGGAAGTATAGTTTGCAAAGTCCCACTCACATGTATCAGTGAGCTATTGCTGTGTAATAAAACACCCTAACCCCAGTGGCTTAAAATAATATGCATTGAGGGGCGCCTGGGTGGCTCAGTAGTTAAGCGTCTGCCTTCGGCTCAGGGCGTGATCCCGGCGTTCTGGGATTGAGCCCCACATCAGGCTCCTCTGCTGTGAGCCTGCTTCTTCCTCTCCCACTCCCCCTGCTTGTGTTCCCTCTCTCGCTGGCTGTCTCTATCTCTGTCGAATAAATAAATAAAATCTTTAAAAAATATATGCATTGGGTAAATAATTGATAGAAGACAGATGATAGATAGATACACACAGATAATAGAAATAGATCAATGGATGGACGTGTGTATGTAGTTAACACACATACATGTGTTTTTCTAGTGTAGCCCACTGAGAGGCCCTACACCCCAGGAGAAGGTGACCACGCCCAGTGCCCAAGTCATGGTTTTTATTATTTTTTTTTAAGTAGGCTCTACACCCAACGTGGGGCTTCAACTCATGACCCTGAGATCAAGAGTCGCGTGCCCCTCGGACTGAGCCAGCCGGGCGCCCCCAGGTCTTTGTTTTTAAATACCATTCTCCAATAAAAGGAACTGGGTCTCCTTGGATAAGTAGTTGAGCTTTTGGACAAGGAAATTATGAGGTAACCCTGGAGTGTTCTGTGGTGGCAGGAAATAAGGAAGTGTTCAAAAAATGACGGAGGTGTGTCAGAAGGGCCCAGGAGGCTACCTGAGGCCGCACCCAAAGGCCGGAGCAATTTAAGCAAAAAAATTAGTAGCTGTAAAATGAGATTATAACCCAGAGAATAAAACAAACATCAATGAGTCCATTGTAATACAAATGACTGGACAAGTAAATACATGAGAAGGAACAGCTCATTCTTAGAGAGGAATCCCAATTCATTAACGTAGATGGAGAGGGGGAAGGAGGAGTCAGCAGCACAGGCTGTGGGATGAGCTGCTAGACAGTGTCTGCTGACGGAGGCTGCGATCAGCGGGCCCACGTTCGAAGAGAAACAAGTTATGTGTATAGACTCCAAGTACCTTCCTACAGATACTCACTAGCTAAAAAGCAGAAAAATGGTAAACTAGTTAAGAAGTGGAAGAATAGTAAGAAGTGGGGGCGCCTGGGGGGCTCCGTCGGCTAAGTGGCTGCCTTCGGCTCAGGGCGTGACCTTGGGGTCCATGTGGGGCTCCCTTCCCAGAGGGGAGCCTGCTTCTCCCTCTCCCACTCCCCCTGCTTGTGTTCCCTCTCTCGCTGGCTGTCTCTATCTCTGTCAAGTAAATAAATAAAATCTTTTAAAAAAAGAAAAGAAAAATGGTAAGAAGTAGGAGGAGGAGTAGAGAAACCTGGCAGACACCCCCTCACCCAAGAGAGGGAGGTCAGCCCCGCCAGGAACCTGGCATCGCCACAGCACGCATCCTCAGATACGGTGCGCTAGGAGGGGCACCTCGCTTCTGCAAAACTTCCACTCGGTCATGAGACAGCATCCAACAGACTCAAACTGAGGGACATTTTACAAGATAAAATGACCAGGGCTGTTCCAAAGCGTCAAGGTCAGAGGAGACACGGAAGGAACAAGGAGCTGCCGCCCGGCAGAGGAGACGTGAAAAAAAGGGGCAGAGTGGAGAGCCAGAGACTCCGGATACAGTCCGCAGGCGGTCCACGCAGAACCGGTGTTAGGCATGTGGCTGAGGGTGGCACCATCAGGCGAAGCTGGTGGAGAGCACACGCTACGTC
Source organism: Ailuropoda melanoleuca (assembly GCF_002007445.2). NCBI lineage: Eukaryota > Metazoa > Chordata > Mammalia > Carnivora > Ursidae > Ailuropoda > Ailuropoda melanoleuca. Next base: position 90,551,487 of record NC_048233.1, read on the forward strand.
TCTGTTCCATTTTTGCAACTATCCGTAAACCAAAAATTACTCCAAGATAAGGTTTGTGAAAACAAGCCTTTATTACTGCTGAGGGCCTAGTCACCCGGCCTCAGTCCTGGTCTTAATGGATTCCTCATTTCCTCCCACGTTCGGGACGCAAGAAGCAAGGACCCGCTGCCCCAGCAGAGACAGCGGCTCCCAGGCAGGAGAGACCACTGGGCCACTCCCAACCCGTGGTTCGAACAGCCAGCCCTGTGTCCGTGGGTGGGAGCGGCCCTCCCTTTGGAACCAAGACCTCCAAGCTGGAAGAAGGGCCACATCCTAAGAGCAGGAGGTCAGGTGTAACAGAGGGCATGACCCCTGGACCCCGTGGACGTCGCTGCCCAGCACGTGGCCCCTCAGTGGGAGGGCGCCCATCCCTCCCCAGCCAGTGCCCCAGCAGACACCAGAGCTGACTTTTCACGGGCCGTCCCGCCTTGATATCAGACCAGCGCTGATGAGCGCTGTGTGGCTTGAAGCCCGGCTGCCCTCACTGCCCTGAGATGAAAGCATCAGTAGGGAGCCGTGGGGGTGGGGGCCGCGCCGTCGTCAAGGACGTGCTGCTGGGTGTATGAGGTGCTGACAGCAGCTCTGCGGGCAGGAAAAGCAAGTCCATGCCCGGAAAACCTGCGGACCTGCTGCGGGCCATCTGTGACGGGTGAGGCCCCGGGGCTGGCCTGTCTGCTGGCCGCCGGGGAGTGGCGCTGTGGTCAGCAGAGACACTGTGTGTTCATCCTGCCACGAGTGCCACTTTGGTCATGGGCCACGGAGCAAGCCCCAGAGAGACCCGAGAAAGAGGTGCTGGGAGCCTCTGACCTGGTCATCCCTCCACCGACTGCCGTGGACTCCTAGGAGGCACTCACACAGGACACCGAGGGCTCTGCCCCCTTGCAGAGGCCTGTCCAGCCCCTCCTCCCAGACCTCTCGGCCTCACAGTCCTGGGTTCTAGGCCCGGGACATTCAGCCAAGTCTTCAGACACTCTCTGGGAATCAGTGCAGATCCAGACCTCTGGCCACGTCGCAGTCCAGACAAGCAGCCAACCACGGCCCAGGCCAGACTCTGTCCTTAGGGACCATCACCCCCCAGAGTCGGCAGGCCCGACACACCACTGCTGGTCTGCTGGCCAGCCGCTCTGGGTGGCCTCCAGTGGCTTCCTGCAGACACACCCTAACAGCCTCCCCTCCCGCCCAGGGCTTCCCCGGCACCCACGCAGGCACACCCTGAGTGACATTCTGGCCTGTAGGGGAGGGTAACCAGAGGGCAAATCCTCCCCTCCCTGCCCCAACCAACGGAACATGAAGAAACAGTTGGTGCAGCTCCGGGGACAGCCCCCAGGGCGAACAGAACACCCATGCCCCCCGCCAACCCGCTCAGCGCCAAGTCTGCACCGCGCCCCCTCCCCGCCCCGCTGTTTCATCCCTGAAAGACAGTGAGGCTTGAGTCCTGTGCCTCAGACTCTGCTTTCTGGCGGCAAGCTTCCTGGGGACCCTTCTGACCAAGGCTGCACACCCGCACAACCCCTGGGAACCAGGCCCCAGGCCTCTGCCAACGGGCCACAGAAGACCGCTCGGGAGGCCATGGCTGTGGACGGAGCGGGGGCACTGCAGCGGCTGCTGCCCTCCCACAGTCTTCCCCAGGCCTCCAGGAGCTGCTCCCCCACTTCTTCTCCTCGGCCTGTCAGAGCTCTGCGGGGCCCTGTAGCCTGCCCGCAGTGTGGTGGGCCACGGACCCCGCTCACGGGGCAAGAGTGCTCAGTCCTGTGCCAGGCCGCCCCCCGGGGTCCGGAGCGAGGGAGGACCCGCTCCCCAAAAGCAGGGCAGTAGTCTGCAGAAATGCCTGGGCCCCTCCAAACACCCAGGGCCCTAAGCCGTGACCGCCCACAGAGCTGAGCGAGCCTGGCTAGAACGTCCCTGTCGGCCACAGACTTCCACCACGTCGGACAGACCTGAACCGTGACAGGTGACTCAAATGCAGGCGAGTTCCACGGGGTTGTTACTCGGTGTTGGAAGGCTGCGAGTCCCGAGAGGGACCCAGGTGTTAGTAAATGCAGGCTCCCGAGAACAGAAAGGGAGAGGTGGGGTCACCGGGACACAGGCGCTCACACACCCAGCGGCTGCTGGAGCTGGTATGTGCAAGGCTGGAAGGGGCAGGAGGCCCTCTGCCCCCGCCGCCGACCCTCACCCCCCGCGATGCCCCCCATGCTTCCCCCACACCCCCCTTCACCCCACATGCTCCGACACATCCCTCCAAGCCCCACCCTCCTGCCCCGGCCGATGCCCCCTCTTCCAGGAAGCAGCTGGAAGGGGGTCTTGGAGGGGCCCCCCAGAGTGAGTGCAGAGGGGGGCTGGGGGCTGAGAGGCAGGAAGAAGGCAGTCGCCCAGACACAGGTCCGTTTGGGGAACGGGGGAGTCACAGCCCCAGGTCTGTCCACTTTCCCGAAAACCAGCACAGATCCTGATCCCAGAGGCCAGGCCGCAGAGCTGGGGATGCGGCTTCCCAGCTAAACTCAAGCGATACAGCCGAGACCACAGGCTGCGTCACCATGGGGCCTCCGCTCGGAGGCAACAGGGACATGAGCAGGACCGTCCTCTGTCCTCCGCAGCCCCCCGGGCAGCACCAACCGCCAGTCACAGCCAGCCCGCAGCAGCTGGGCCAGCAGGGGACAGGCAGTATCCCCTCCCTGCCCCCGTGGCTCTCAGCCAGCGTGAGGTTGTCGCCTTCTAGCATGTTCCTTCCGGCAGGACACTCATGGGTGTCCTAACGCCCAGCAGTGGTTCGTGATGCCCCCAAGAGACGTGTCCACCCGGAAACCTCGAGTGTGACCTTACTTGGAACAAGGTTCTGAAGGACCGTGAGACGAGACCGTCCAGATTTTAGGGTGGGCCTAAATCAAAGGACGGTGTCCTTAAAGAGACAGGAAGAGACACAGGGAAGAAGGCCGCGGACCACGGCGGCAGAGGCTGGGGCACTGTGGCCACAAGCCCAGGGCCAGCAGAAGCTGCGGAGGCAGGACGGGTTCTCCCCGAGCCCCAGAACGGTGAGAGTCTCTCTCTGTTGTCCTCAGCTCCGGGGTCCGTGGCCCTCCGGTGTGGCCAGTGGGGGACCCGAGTAGCTCTGGGCAGCGGGCAGGGAGGCGGGACCACAGCCCGGGAGTGCTGCTCCCACGCACTGCTCTTCGTCTATTCAAAACAATAAAGGAAACAATTTTAAGTTTTAAAATACTGTTCAGTAAGAATCTTTGATAACATGAGCAGGGCTTATATGGTAAAAATAAAAAGAAGACGGCGCGTCACATGTTGAGCTGACCTTTAGGGGCAAGCGCTTCTCTGAGCGGGAGAGTGAGGGAAGCCGCCCTGAAGTGGGGACCTGAGGGCTGTCGCGGAGAGAAGCCCCTCGGCTGATTCCCCGCGGACTCCGGGGCTCGGGCTGTGGGCGGCGGAGGAGGGAGCGTCGAGGGGGTCAGGCCAAATTTGCGGGCGTGAATTCACTCCCACTGAGCAGAGACTCTGCATTTCTCACGCACAGGGTGGCGGTGGCGGGTCGGCTGAAACACCGGCCAGGGAGGCGGGAGAGCCAGAGCCGCCTTGGCTTCCGTGGAGGGGCAGCCGGAGGGTTAGGGAGATGGATGCCAGCGTGGGTCTCTTGGGAAGCCTCTGCCCGCCCCGAGGGATCCCGACATGCGCATGTCACCACGACGGAGAGGGGCCCGGGGCAGGCCCTTCTCTGAAGATCGCGGGGGAACTGCAGCCTCTGACCTGGGAGCCTAAAGGCCGTGAGAGCGATGGGATCCCGGCAGGTGCGGTCCGTGGCCACCAAACACAAGCCGGACGTGGTCCCCGGGACGGATGGCAGAGTCCAGGCAGCAGGCAGTCCAGTCTGGCTCGCAGACCCCCGCGGGGACGGCTGCTGGATCACGGCATTCCTAGCAGGGAAGTCGATGGGGTGCCCCCGGGTCTGAACTCCGTCTGTAGGAGCGGACACGTCCCGGGTAGAGCGAGCAAACACCCCCCTGAACCCCGACAGCAGAGACCCACGGTCCCCACCCCAGTCAACTCTGAGGCTCGAGCCAGTTCGCGGACCCAGACCCCTTGCTTGGAGGGAGGACCCCGGGGCCCTGCTGGTCCCCTTCTCCCTGCCTTCCCCCAAAGGACCCGCAGTGTTCACCAGGGTGACTGTGCCCCCCGGGAGGTGAGGGGGCGGGATAAGCAGACTTTGGGGACCGTGGGACCTGGGCTCTGAAGTGACCCCGATCCCCAGAAGCCGCAAACGCCCCTGTCCCCAGCAGGTGAGGCGGGGCTCGTGCAGGCCGGGCCATCATGTGGCTGTAGCCCAGGGCCCCTTGCATGGGCGGTGGTCCCGACCCCACCGGGCGGCGGCCCCTCCAGCTCCAACTGCACAACGGGACCCCAATCTGTGCTGAGCTGAGCCTCACCAGCCTCGAGTTGTCAAAGGGCCATGACGGAACGCATGAGATCTCGTCTCCAGGAGACGCATAGGAAGTGACCCTTGGCGTGGCTCGGGCCTTCCAGCCCTCTAGCGAGGGCCCTGAACGCTCCGGCTAGTGGGGCTTTGAGCGTCACAGGGACCTCAGGGCACAGACACAGCCGCGCCCTGTAGCCGGGCTGGTTTCTACGTTCACCATCAGGACACCCACAAACTCCCCAAACGCCAGAGCAGCCAGCCTCCCACTGTCCCCCCACGGGGGCCTGGCTGACTGAAGGGCGATGAGGCTGGGCCATCAAACATTTCACGGCCATTAAAAATTATGTTCTCGGCAAATATTTCAAGTTAAATTCAGTTAGTGCCAGGGCAGGAGGACCCAGAAACGCGGCCGGCCTCACCGCGCCCCAGCAACGGCAGCACGACGGCCAGCCCGTCGTGGATGAGCGTCTGTGTCTCCAGCAGGACAGGTCCACGCCACCCCCTGGGCAGGGAGACCCTCGCCTGCCTCCCCCCGTCGTGCAGCCCAGATGGTGTGCACCTGTGGTTCTGAGGAGACCGTGCATCTTCAACAGGGACACCCCCACGGGTGGGGTGCCCGTGGGTGGCCAGTGGTCACCCCTGTCCTCCCAGCCTCTGGCCCTGCCCCTCAGGTCACTCCTCAGCTCACTGCAAGGGCAACAGCTGGTGGGCACGGCTACCCCCTGTCCGGGGGTCTGGGACTCGGGGCTCTGAGGGCAGACGCAGGGAGCCCTGTGCCTCTGAGGCCCGTCTGTGGGAGCGGGACGGGACTGCCAGGTTGCTGACAATGGGACCTCGGTGGAGGGACTCCTCACGTTTCTGCACTGGTCACGTCCCTCTGGCACACACGAATGCCTTCTACTCAGAGAAGTTAACGGTACGTAGTAAAGAGAATCAGGGACAAATCGTCCCCGGGAACGTCCAGAACGGAAATGCTGTGCAGCACCTCCTGGGGCCCTCTGCCCACGTGTCCCCGCTCCCCTGATGACGGTCCAGGACGGCACTGGGCACCACTCCTGCCACGGGCGACGGGGCTTCCGAGCGCCTGGCTGGCCAGCAGAGGGTAGGGCTGACGCAGGCACTACTCACAGAGCAAACATGGAAAGTGGCAGGCCAGCTCCAGGCTCACCCGAAGCCATAAAGTCCTGTTTCCGGCACCTCAGGCATCACCTTAACACAATTACACAGCACGACAAAGAAAGAAGACCATAAAGATGCAAATGTCAGCCCAGGACCCACATCCGGAGTCCAGCCCACTGGGCTGGGGCCTGGGCCTCAGGTTATAGCCGGACAGGGAGCCCCGGGCCCACATCCCAGCCAGTCGTCCAGGCCTCGGTGCTGACACTTGAGACACAGGGACACGCCGGGCCTTCCAGGGGCAGGAGGCCGCGGGGTACCCCAATTCCTGGGTCAGTTCCCCCAAGACAGGCACACGGCTCAGCCCCTTCGGCCTCTGACCAGACAGCAGCCAGGGATGGGGGCCCCCAGGGATGAGAAGGGCAGCAAGCACGGGGCGCAGAAGCCCGGCGTGGCCTGAAACTCACCTTGGGCTCCACGGCGTCCAGGCCAAGCCCCACGGTCTGTAAGAATAGACTTCAAGGGGGAGCCGGGGTGGCACAGTCGCTAAGCGTCTGCTTTCAGCCCAGGATGTGATCCCGGGGTCCTGGGATCGAGCCCCACATCAGGCTCCTCTGCTATGAGCCTGCTTCTTCCTCTCCCACTCCCCCTGCTTGTGTTCCCTCTCTCGCTGACTGTCTCTCTCTCTGTCAAATAAATAAATAAATAAATAAAATCTTAAAAAAAAAAAAAAAAGAATAGACTTCAAGCCAGAAGACCCGCGCTCACACCCTCCAGGCTGCATGTCACCAAAACAAACTGAACGAAACAGAAAATGACAAGTGTTCGCAAGGATGTGGAGAGACGGAGCCCTCCTGCTCTGCTGTGGGAAGTAGACTGGGGCAGCCGTTCCGGGACACAGTGTGGGGGGGGGGGGCCTCAAATAAGAACACAGAGCTACCCTGTGATCCTGCCACGGGCTGTTTACCCAGAGTACGTGGACAGGGACTCGAGTGGACGCTTGCCCACGCACGTTCACAGCAGCCGACGCATGGAAACAGCCCAAGTGTCCATCGATGGACAAGCGGATAAACGTGGTCCATCCACACACCGGACTGTCACTCAGCCCAAACACGGAGGGACACGCTGACACCGGCCACAGCGTGGATGGACCTGGGGGACGTGATGCTGAGTGAAACAGGCCAGACACAAAGGGACAAATCCTGCTGGATTCACCCACACAAGGTCCCTGGGGTCTCCAGATTCACAGGGACAGAGACTGGACGGCGGGCGCCAGGGCCGGGGGAGGGATGGGAGTCGGTGTCTCAGGGGGACAGAGTTTCCCTTTGGGAAGATGGAAAGTTCTGGAGACGGACGGTGGGGATGGCTGCACAACATGAATGAGCTTAGTGCCCGAGCTGTGGGCTTAGGGGTGGTGAAGACCGTACATCTATGTTCTGTGTGTTTTACCACGATGAAAAACTAGGAAGAACTGGGAGTGGCCTCGCTGGATGGCTCTGGGCGCGGGCCCTGAGGCCACATCCTTTGCAGGCTTGACTGGGGCAGGCGTCACTCCATGCTGTCCTCCCCGCGTGGCCACAGCAGGAGGCCCCTGTTTGCAGCCGTGTGTGCCTCTCCGCGCGTGGCCTGCCCTTGTCTGCAGCCGTGGCCTGGGGCAGATGAGACCTGCCTTAAAACCTGTTTTGCAGTTTAATGTAAAGTTCCTGCTTAAAGACACGCACAGCGACCGTGAACTGCATTTGGGGAAAAGCACACAGGTTGTAAAAGCATAAACATGCTCGTCAGAAGGACAAACTCCACGTTCAGAACAGCAATTACTTTGGGGAGCAGGTGGAGACATGACCGGGGACGGTCATGGGCACTCGATTTCATAGGTCAGAGGGCGTGGATTTGCTTGTCCGCACAACTGTACGTTACCTGTTCATTTTCCTCTCCTTTATCTTCATACATTTAGTCACACTCAGATCCACTCCCTGCCACTGAAGAGCTCTCCCTCGGCCTTTGTTATATGGGTTCTTGCAAAATGTGTATTGTTTCTGAATCTTGGTTTTTCCCTTCCATCCATGTGCTTTATTCACACTCCGTGGGGCCGTCTGGTTCTCTGTCTTCTTCCCTCGGCACTTTCTCCCCCATGTGCCCCTCCTGCTCCCCAAACGAAGCAGGGTTGTCCTCCCTCCTCCCCGTGGGCCTGCGGGAGAGTCCTGGGGACGAGCTACAGGAGCAGGGCTGAGGGTGAGGGGACACGCTCCGTGGTGCCCTGTCCCCACCCTGGGCGTTAGCCAGCTTCCTGCTTCCGCCATTCCAACAGGCGGAGCATGGTTTCCGTCTGCCTTTCTCTGACAGCCGGCTTTGAACATCTGCTCCAGGCCTGGGTGGACCTGTGCTTCCCCCCCGACGCCCCATTTCCCAGCAGGACTGGGGGCTCTGTCTTGTGTGTCTGCAGGAATCTGCCTGACGAGTGTACACCAGTGGCTCTCCACTGTGGACCCCAGGACCCTCTTACGCAGTTAAGCATCGTCGAGGGTCCCAAAGAACTCGTGTAGATGTGGGTTATGTCTCTCAATATTTACGGTATTAGAAAATAGAACCATGACAATTTTTTTTAAAGGTTTTATTTATTTATTCAACAGAGACAGAGACAGCCAGCGAGAGAGGGAACACAAGCAGGGGGAGTGGGAGAGGAAGAAGCAGGCTCATAGCGGAGGAGCCTGATGTGGGGCTCGATCCCAGAACGCCGGGATCAGGTCCTGAGCCGAAGGCTTAACGACGGCACCACCCAGGCGCCCCATGAACCATGACAATTTTAAGACATGATTTATCCTCCCTTTAAAAATTACAGTGACGGGGTACCTAGGAGGCTCTGTCAGCAAAGCGTCTGCCTTCAGCTCAGGTCATGATCCCAGGGTCCTCGAGTCCTGCCTCAGGCTCCGCGCTCTGCAGGAAAAACCCCACAAACCCCAAAACCTCACAACACCCCACCCTAGCCTGCCCCCCTCGGGACCTGCTAAGTGCGTCAAGGTAGGTGAGCCCACGCAGCTCCGTCAACATGTCACTTGGAGGCGTTCTGGGGCCACGATTCAGCACAAAGAGTATATATTTCTTCTTTTCTCTCTTTTTTTAAGATTGATTGATTTATCTGAGAGAGTGCGAGGGAGCGCAAGCAGGGGGAGGGGCAGAGGGGGAGAGTCCCAAGCCGACTCCCAGCCCAGCGCGGAGCCTGACGCGGGGCTGGATCTCACGACCCTGCGATCCTGACCTGAGCTGAAATCAAGGGTCGAAGGCGCTCACCCGACTGAGCCCCCCAGATGCCCCAAGTGACAGCTTCCTGGAGGGGAGCTGCCCTCTGGGACGGGAACGTCCACGTGGGTCACTCGGTCCATCTTGCTCTGTGAAGGGATCCTGGGCCCGTCGTGATCTCTGATCGGCCCGCATTGGTCGTTGGGAAAACACCGGTCCGCACAGCCCCCCGGACCTTCTGCGTGCGGACACTGCGCTCCCGGGACGGACTCCCACGCTGCCCACCTTCACCGCGGCGGCGGGAAGGCCTTCAGGCTGGGAAGCGGTCTCGCTCGCAGGGCGGGCTCCAGACTCCTAACTCGGAGGCTCCGATTCGCCAGAGCTACACAGACGGTCCGCTGTTTTCCTTGAAGCGACAGGGCCCCTCCTCATTTCGTGATTTCAGGGAGAAGGTGCCGAGATCCTGGGCCTGAACACCCGCAGCACGGGGGCCGCGGTTCTCCCGAGGGGCCAGGGCAGCTCACACCGCGACCGCCACCGCAGGAGAGCGTTTCCTGGGGCGGCCTGGCCGGTCCGGCCTCACCGCGGGGCCACCACGGCTGGATGAAGTGAGATTAGGGACGGTTGTTCACGGGGACTTCCCCACCCGACCCCCGGGAGTGTGTGGTGAGGAAGGGAGCCGTGGCCAAGCCAGATCCTTGCGAAGGAGCCTGCAGACCTCCCAGGGCAGGCTTTGCACCAATGTGAGCCGGGTCAAAAAGGCCATCAATCACTTCTCAGTCTTGTCATGAAGAGAGTCCAGAGCTCACAGACCCAAAGGGTCTTGGGGTCCTAAGGAAATCGTGGGCCGTGCTAGGGAGTGGCCAAGACAGTTCATCACATGATAATTTTATTAGAATCAGCCTGGTGAATAGGGACGCCTGGGTGGGCACGTGGCCTGAGGGCAGCACTAGGGCCCAGCCCCTCCGGGGACCCCTCTTGAACCTACAGTAAGTCACAGTGGTCAGTTCTGCCTCAATGGGCCATCATCTTCCTCAGTTGAGGACCAGGCCAGGCCACAGAAAAGGTGAGCCTTGGGCCCCCACTCCCAGCTCGGGGCTAAGCCAGTAGCCAAGGGACTCCACTCATGCCCTGTCTTTTCCGGGCCCCAGTTTCCCTGCCTGGTCACTAGCAGCCTCTCCAGGCCTATGCCCCGCTGTTGGGAGGGGTGGGCTCCGTGTTCCCCAGGGCCGGGGATCAGGGAGAGCCTGGCCTCCTACCTGCCCACCTCCTGGGGGCCCAGCAAGGAGCCTGCCAGGGCTCAGGCAGGCAATGCCACCACGCTCCTTCAAAGGACAAACAAGGGTGCCAGTTCCTGGGAAGAGCTGACAGCTGGGGGCCAGGCTGGGAAGAGAGTTCGCCAGGGCCGGTTGTCCACACCACAGCCCCACCCTGTCCCAGTTTATGGCCAGGTCCTGTTGCAGGCACGGGTCCAGCGCCAACGCCCCTCCTCCTCCTGGCATCTTCCGGGAACCAGCGTTGGCTGCAGGAACCAGGGCTCTCCGGAGCCAGGAGGGCCCAGAAGGGCAGCGTTTGCGTCTCGTTCCCCAGACACGAAGGAAACGGGCAGCTGTGCCCTCGTCCGGATCCCAGAACCAGGCAGTGTCATGGGGAGTAGACGAGGATGAAGTCCCTAGCCCCCTCTTGGCACAGCCCCCCCGAGTCCAGGCCGCCCTCTGGCCCAGGCGGATGTGCTGTGGACATCCCAGACGTGGCCAGAGAGGGCTGGGGCTCGGAACCTACGTGTCTGACGCTCACACTGGGGGCACAGCCTCAGTGGGGACCCACCTGCCTCCCCTGAGCTCCAGTGTATCCAGGCAGGTGGGGCTGGGGGAGATAGATGGGACAAGGGTCAGGAACATTGGGGGGTCAGCCCAGAGGGGTCAGGGGGCTTCATGGAGAGAGGTTAGGCTAGGGCTGAGGGTTGGGTTTGGGGCACAAGCCTGGGTCTGTGGGCACAGGGTTTGGTCTGGGGCTTGGGGAGAAATGAGGGCAGGGGTAGGCTGGGTGAGGCATGAAGGAGGGGAGTTAAGGTCAGGGACCCAGGACCACATCAAGAACACCATGTCAGCCACCAGACAGAACAGGACACGGTGCCCCAGGACGGCCTTCCTTGACCATGCATCTGTCCCCCACGCGGGGGGACACTGGCCACACCTAGCTCACCACTCCCTTCAGTGAGGGCCCAGGTGGTCCCGTGTGGCCCTACCCCAGCCCCAGGTGGGCCCTGAGAGGCAGAGCTGGGGGAGCGGCCAGGCTGCCCTCTGCTGGAACCCACCTCTCCAGGCACAGGTAAGGTCCCTAGGACTCATTTCCCCCGGGGTCCAGGTCCAGCATGGGCTGCGGGAGGGAGGGGCAGTGGCCACACTCACTCAGCCCCCAACCCCCTGCAGCAGCTCGACCAGGCACCCTAAGGGGACACCAAACAGCTAGGGTAGCTGGAAGGGGGCAGAGGAGGAAGAAGGAAGGCAGGAGGGGAGAAGGAGGAGCTGGGCCCAGGCATCCAGGGTTGGGAGGTGCCTGTTTCTGGGGTGCCTGGAGCCACAGATCCTCACTGGCCCCTTCAGAGCCAGCCCACTGTTTGCTCTGGGGCCTTCCATCCTCGGCAGGCTCTCCATACAGCTGGTGCTCAATAAAAGCTCACAGTTGTTGATGGCGGAGGACGGTTTCTGTGCTCCTGTGTGGGTTGATACTTCCTACCTCCATCTCTGCCCTGGGGTCATCAAGGGGTCTTGGGGGGGGCAGGAGGGCAAGCTGCCAGGGGACAGCAGGGTCCTATGAGATGCAGGCCCCATAGGCTGGGCTGCTATGACACCCCTACCAAGACCACTGACCTTGCCCTCACTCTGACAGCACAGAGACTGACTGGGGTGCTTTGGGGGTAGCAAGTGGCACCTCAGAATTTGGGGCCTGTGCATAGAGATCTGGAGCCTCCAAGAAGCCAGGAGGGCTGCCTGGGGAGGCGGAGACCAGCTCCACCCCCCCAAGTGCCACCCCCAGCTGAACCCACCCCCACCATGTCCCCAGATTTGCCCTGTACTCAGTGAACAATGCAGAGTCCCAGGCCAGACCCCAGACCACAACTCAGTCTGCAGAAACCCTGATCCCCAAGGGACCAGCCTATGCGGTCCCAGCAGGAACGCAGGGCAGCCCCCATGGTCTCTCTCATGGGGGGCACAGGACAGTGGGTCTGGGGGTCACTGATGCTTATGGACATTTCTCAAGGGGCATGATCAGACCTGGGAGTGGGGGACAAGGCCCCAGGGAGCGGGGGAGGGGCAGCCACGGGAGGTGAAGGGAAAGCAGAACTGGGTTGGGATGGTGATGGGGAAGGTGTATCAAGGGGGCCGGATGGCGCCCAATGTCGCAGAAAGATGCTGGGGAAGACCCCACCCGTGAGTCCTTGCGGATGGGGGCTCCCAAGGGGCTGGAGGCTAGCTGACCTTCCCTTTGACCTTCAGGAAACTGCTCCTACCTCCCAGGCCAGGCCAGGCAGCGGGCAATTCACTGGATCCTCATGGGCAGCAGGGTGGGAAGCGGCTCTCCTATATCTGGGGCCTTGAACATGCGCTGGAAGAGAGGGCTCCAAGTCCCTCGGGTCAGGTGCAGCTCCGGGCCTCCGCCCCCCCAGAGTCACACCCAGGCCCCGCCACGCCCGGAGCTCCGGGGAGCTGTCTGCCCATCTGGGTTGTGCTCTGGGCCTTGGGGGCTCCACTAGCCTGATGTGCAGGGACTTGGCCCCTGCCCCCCCCCAGGTGCGTCCTGGGCAGGCTGCAGCCACGGCCCGGCTTGAGCCGAACTGGTCCCAGCCACATCGCAGACCCAGGCAGCCTGTATGACCACCCCATGGAAGGTTCCGGAGCAGGGTGGCACACTAGGGTGCTGAAGTTCACCAGCAGGTGGCGCCCAGCTCCCGCACTGTGGGGGTGGGGGGTGGGACCACGTGAGGGAGCAGGTGCATGGGGCCCATCTGCGCGTGAGCACTGAGCGTGTGCGCACCGAGGCCAGAGCGCATGGGCACTTGGACACGGGTGTGAGCCTGACGGTGAGCAGCCCCTGCAGTTGGGGCCCCCGCCCTGTGGGCATTAGACAGGCGAGCAGCCCCACTGCCCTGGAGCCCCGGTCAGAGGACATCCCACTGTGACCTGACTCCCTCTGTCTTCGTGCACTGTGGGCCCTGGGGAGCACCTTCCACGCTCCAGCCACCTGCAGGCCCAGCGCCCGCCCAGCCACGGGGACACACAGGTCTGCGTCCTGCATGCGGGGTGGTTCTGCCACCTTTCCGTGGCCGGTCTGTCCCTCTGCTAAATGCACAGTGATGGTCACTTGAACCACAGGGACCCGTCGGTCTAAGAGTCACACTCAGTGAGGACTCTGTCCCAGGTGATCAGCGATCCCCTACTCTGTCATGGCCCTGGGCCCTCCCTGCCTGGCCCGTCCCCCCGGGGGGGCCACCCACCTCTGAGCCCTGGGAGCCACAGGGAGCGAGGAGGCTCGAGGACATTCCTGAGATTCGGCTGAGAAGCAGCAGGAAGCGCCAGTCCGTGTCCCTCCTCCAGAGGGGGGCCCAGGCCCTACCCAGAGGCCCCGGGTCTCAGCACACTCCCCAGGGGATGGTCAGGGCCTCTACTGCGGAAGCCAGGGGCCGGGATGAAGACAAAAGGGCCCATCCTGACAGCGGGCCCCTGGGGCAGGGGACGCAGGACCACTAAGTTCTAAGGCCCACGGGGTGTGGGGCGTGCCCAGAATTACCACTCAGCTCTGGCGGTGGGAGGAGATGGGACACTGCCTGGAGCCCCCAGGCGATTTAGCTGGGGGACAAGGGTGGCCATGACCACTAACTGTGGCAGTGGTCCTCCCTCCCCCTGGAAAGGGAGGCTGTCTTTCCCAGGAGCAGCCCATCTGGCCCCAGCGGTTCCCACAGGCTGGGGGAGGCGTGCAGGGAGAGTTTCCAACATCACCGTGTCCCTGAAGAAGGAGAGGCCATGGCCAGGGAATGCAGCTGGCCAGTGGTGGCCACCCCCAGGAGGGGCCAGGGCCCCACGAAACGCAGGACCCAGAGCTGGACCAGGGGCCAGGGTCAGTGACACAGCCCGGCCGGAGCCGGGGTGGGGTGTCCGCCTGCAGCCATGTGCACAGGCCTGGAGGAAGCGGATGTGGCCTTTGACCGGCAGATTACAGAGCCGGCCAGGTGGGAAAGTCAACAAAAAGCTCTCAAGGAGCAGCTGGTGGGGGCCTGCCTGCCTGTCGACACGGCACGGGGTCAGCCGCCAGGGGTGGGGCTCGTGGGGTGTCGGAGGACGCCAGCCTCAGACACGGGGGTACCAGAACCCGGCACAGGGAGGAAAGGGCAGACTGCTGTAGTTAGCAGTCATGACCGCCCTTGTCCCGTAGGCTGTGAGAGCCCCGGTGAGGCCGTGGGGGGCTGAGGGCTGGAGGCTGACTCTGGCAGCAAGGCCCAGGCCCGGGGGTCCCACATTCATCTCAGTGATACCCAGGAAGAGGTGGGGGAGAGGGAGACACCAGTACCCTGGGTGGTCCCGTGGGAGGGCTGCCAGTGAGCGGCAGGCTTGGAGGCCTGAGGGAGAGAGGTCTGGCTCAGGGGTCCACGGCGCAGACCCCTCTCGGGCAAGGCAGGGGCCTGCAGGTCCCCAGCAACAGCCCATAGGGCCTCTGGAAATGGGCTTCTCCTGTGACGACAGCCCACAATGGAGACAAGCACAGAGGCCTTGGGAAGACCGGCCCGTCCTACCCACTCCCCGAAGAGTCTCTGAAGAGCAGAGGAATTCGGGCAGTGTGGCCCCATGAGAAGACACGGCACACGAAAGTGTATGTCTGGTGCTGAGTCGTGCCCCCCAGATTCCTAGGGGGATGCCCTGGCCCCCAGGACCTCAGAACGGGACCCGATTTGGGGACAGGGTCCTAGCAGGTGAGGTCATTAGGGTGGGCCCCTCATCTGATGTGACTGCGTCCTTATGAAAAGGGGAGACTTGAGTCGGACTCGCACACAGGGAGAGGCCGTGTGACGATGGAGGCGGAGGCCGGTGGGGGCAGCGGTGTCTACAAGCCAGCGAGCCCCCAGAACCTGGGACCCGCCAGCAGTGGGAGGAGCAGGAGGCCTCAGCAGGAACCAGCCTTGCCCACACCCAGTCGTGCTTCCAGAGCCCAGGGAGCAGGAACCGCTGGTGTCCTGGTCGCCCCAGGACAGAAACACGGCACTCGCACAAGGTTCGTGGGTTTGGACACAGGGCGTGTTTATCTTCTTGCTGCTTTTCTGCATTTTTCCACACTTTACTGAGTGAGTCGGTACCACAGTACAATTTTTTTTATTTAAATTCCGTCTCATCAAGGACTTCCACCTCCAGGGAGGAGAGTAACAGAGTAACAGAGACCGGGATCTCCCTCCTGCCTGAGGCAGAAGATGGAACAGAGCATGCGAGACAGTCGTCGAGAGACTGGACCTCGGCCGTGGGAGCCGCCATCCCAGGAGACGGGGAACCACAGGGAGGGGACGGAAGGAGCTTGGCCGCCACCCCGGACAACAACGTAGCTGAGATCAGACGCGGGGTCTAGGGAGGCCGGAGCCGTGGAGACGGCAGGAGGCCCCTCCGGTCCCACTGGGCAGGGCGTGCAGCTGAGGAAAGGGCCGTGGGGGGGCCAGCAGGTGGGGGCGGTGCCTGCCCCCCAGCGAGGCTGGAAAACCTCACGATGGCCACGCAGTGGGTAGGACGGTCTGCCGGGTCCCTCTGGGGCTGAGCTACTCCAACCTCGCCTAACGGTCCACAGAAGTAAGACCCAAGAGGACCCATCTGCTTCCAAGACCTAGATTTGTGGGAAGACAAAAATACACAGCCCCGCAGGGTGAGGGGGCGCCGGAACCTCCAGTCAAAGAGCGGCCGGCAGGAAAGGAGCCGGACAATCCGACCCACGACCGGGGGAAAAATCAGTCTTTGGAGGCCAGCATGGTGGCGGAGGCACAGGAAGTAGGATAAGCACTCGGGGTGTTGGCCGGGTCACTGTCACTGAACCCCGTGTGTTCAAAAAGGCACCGTAAGGATGGAACGTGTCACGCGGGGACACGGAAGGTGTGAGAAGAGACAGAAATTACGGTTCTACAGACGGAACGTGCGCCGGGGTGAGCAGCAGGTCAGACCCCGCCGAGGAGAACACCGGCCGGTCCGCGGTGAGACCCAGACACACGCGAGGTAGCCCGCGAGCACACGTGTGCAGCCGGCTCCGCGGGCACAGGCCGCAAACACGCCGCAGGAACCGCGGCCAAGCCTCGCTCTGGGTCCGTGAAGGCCGGAAGCCCACGCTGCATGCCGCCCGCCAGCCCCGGGGACAGGACACGCGAGGGAAACTACGTCCCGACAAATCGTCCCATCGCTCAAACCTGGGGAGAAGAAGAAAGTCCGCACAGAAGCCAGGGCGGGAATGGGTTGTGTGAGGACAAACACGCACAAGGTGACGGCCAACAATTTTGCTAGAAACCACGCAAGCTCGCCAAGAAAAAGCAGCTGGCCTCCTGGAGAAATTTCTCCCCAAAACAAGGGCACGGGGCAGCTGCTCTGAGACTCCGCCACCGGGTCACGGGGGCTGACGCCGGACCTAATGCACGCAGGGAGGCGGCCCACGGGGAGGCCGTGCCTGCTGCGGGCGGCCGGGGTACCGGGAAGACAAACACCGCGCATCCCACGGGGACTGCCGAAACCTCAGGACCAAGACGGGAGGCCCTAAGGCAGCGAAGGGGACACTGAACCCCGAAGGAGCACTCGGTTAATCCAACAGAAGGTGGGGCGGGAACAGACGGAAGAAAGGAGAATGGAGGCCAGACGGCGACTGAGGCCACGGACGCAGCGCGACTGCACTGGGGACAACCACCCGAAACCCCCGCGGAAAGGCACGGGTTCTCAGTCGGCGCGGAGCAGCGAGACGCCCCTGTAACTACAAAGACACACGGGAGTGGCTTGAAGTAAAACATCAAGAAAGACCTGCAAACACATCGAAAAAACGCCCAGTGATGATATTAACACCAAAGTGGGTTTCGGAGCAAAGAGTATTACTGGGGATGGATGACATCATTTCACGGCGATACGCTCTGATTTCCCAGCCACAGCACTGAAAAAGCACAAACCACACAAAAAAAGCTGGTCGATCGGACATGGTCGAGATTAGGAACACCTGCTCTCTGAGAGATCCGGTTAGGAATATAAAGGCTGGGGGCGTCTGGGTGGTGTCGGTGCCGCGTCCGACTCTTGGTTTCGGCTCAGGTCGGGGTCTCCCGGTCCTGGGTGGAGCCCCACGTGTGGCTCCGCGCTCAGCAGGGACTCTGCTTGAGAGTCTCTCTCCCTCTCCTTCTCCCCTCCCGCTTGTACTCTCTCTCTCCCAAACAAATAAATACGTCTTTAAAAAAAGAGAGAAAAGAGCATAAAGGCACACGGCACAGTGGAGGAAAGATCTCCGTGAGCCCTGGTCTGGTGAAGAACCCGCAACCAGAATAGACTGAGAACTCTCAAAAGCGAATTGGAACCAAATAATCTGGTTTTAAAAGCGCAAAATATTTGAACAGACGCTTGACCCAGAAGACACGGGATGGCAAATAAGCACGTGTGTGCAAGACGGCGCCACACCTGTCAGGACGGTCCTGAGGCTCATGCCAAGTGCTAGAGGGATCGGAGGACACAGGGAGGCAACATGACGCGGCCGCTCCGGCACAGTTTGCCGGGTCCCTAAAAAGCCAGCAGGACACCAGCCATAGGCTCCAGTCGTGCCACGCCCAGGCACTTTCCCCAGAGAAAGGGGGAGCCCGCACTGGCGGTGATCGGTGCCCACGCGATCCTGGCCGGCCCAGCCGTGGGGGAGCACACGGGTGGACGGGGCACAACCCTGCCAGGCAGCATGGCTCAGCGATGCAGGAACCAAGCCCTGGCCGGGCAGCAACATGGGTGAGTCCCCAACGTCACTCAAAATGCGGAATGACACTGGCCAGACAAAACCGTCCATACAGCCTGATTCTACTTACATGCAAGTCTAGGACACGCACGCGAGTCTGCGGGGACCGCGGGCAGGTCTGTGTGCCGCAACGCGGATGGCTGTCCTGAGGGCACGAGCCCCCGGGGGCAGAGGACAGGTCCTCTGGGGACAGCTGTCCCGATGCTGGTGATGGCTTCAGGGGTATGCGTGTGGGTCGAAACCCATCACACTGGACTCTTCAATGTGTGCGGTTTTGTGCATCAGCTACACCTGACAGAGCGGCACGACAGAAACAGAACTAACCCCCACCAAAAATCACACGTTTACCCATCAGGAGGAGGAGGAGAAAGACTCCATCCTGGGCCACTGGCTCCCACGCTTCCAGAAATTGTTCCTAAACTCAGGATCGTGGGGTCACCGGGACCCGGCTCTGAGCCTGGAAAAGGTGGAGAGCAAGGAGGGCAGGGGCATCCTGACTCTGCCCTGGCGCTGGGAGTGGGGTCCACACAAGTGTCTTGTGTCCTCCGGCCCGCGTTCAGCCACCCCCAGCTGGCGCCTTCTGGGCCCCTCCTGCACATTGTGTCCCATTGGAAACTGCAAAGCAAGGCCACAGAGGCCACTGCCTGCACACAGCAGGTATCAACGCCCCGAACCAGGGTCCGAGGGTGAGTCGGCCACACCGTCCTTGTCACCTCCACCTGTGCTCAGGTCGGGGGGAGGGCTAGAGTCCCTCGGCCCGGGAGCGGCCCCCTCCTCTAACCCCCGGCATGGGGGCCACTTAAGCAGGGGGGACTGCAGAAATGGCTGCTCCCCAAGCCAGTCTCAGTCCCCCTCCCCTGACGCTGGGTGGGTCCAGGGCCTCTGACCCCAGGGATCTTCCCTGCTGACCAGGCTTTTCTGGGGCCTTGGCCCTCCAGTCCCATGTGTCCCAGGCCCATTGCAGCGGCCTCTGCGGGCAGGCCAGTGGTCACTAGCAGTCCCAGGTGCCGAGTACTTGTATACCAACCCCCATAGGTGGCCAGCATGACATCATAGCCGCTGGGCAGCAGGTCCAGGCCCTGAGGCTCCCCTGGGCCGGCCCCTGGTGTGAGACACCCTAGAAATCCACCTGGTCCCATATAGGGTGTTCTGTGTTCTCCTTGACCAGCCACATAGAACTGGCCACTGCGAGCCAGGGGAGCACTGGCCCTCTCCTTGTCCCTCCGGAGGCCACAGTGCCGGCCTGCCCAGGACCCTGCAGACCCAGCCCTGCCCACTGTCGCCTGCTGCCCACCAGTGCCTGAATCACTGAGTCACCCTTTTGTGCAGGGCCCCCCTTCCCCCAACCCTTGGTCCTCAGTTTTCCCATTTCTCCCAGCTCACTCTAGAGCCAGGACGCTCTCTGGCGTGGCCCCCACCCTCCCACCAGTGCCCCACACTCATACAGGCACTCCCAGGCCTGGCGGGGCCTTCCCCTACCCTGGCCTCAGCTCCTGGCCTTGAGGGTCCGGCTGCCCCTCTTTTAGCCCACCTCCTCCAGGAAGCCTTCCTGCACTGCTCAGGGCCCTCCCAGCTCAGAGACCACCTGACTCATGTTTCCTGCCAGGCCCCCCAAGCTGATTACCTCCCATACTGCCTGCTATGAACCACCTGTTTGTGACCCCCCCAAATTCATATGTTGAACCTCTTACTTAAAGGGAGTGGAATTAGGAGGTGGGGACTTTGAGAAGTGATGGGGTCCTGAGGGGAGCCCCCTGATGGGATTCAGGCCCCTGTAAGGAGAGGCGCTGGAGCCTCTTCCTGCCCCTCCCCCAACGTGAGGGCACAGCAGGAAGGCACCGGCTGCAGCTGGGAAGACCTCACCACACCCAGCGCTGCCCGGTCCAGGCCGCAGCCAGAACCGGAACCCCCCCCCATGTGACCACCCCCTGGGGGCTCACCTCCCCTGTGCGCCATCACCAGCGTCAGGCTCCAGGGTGTCCTGTGCACCCCGGAACCACCCTGATGGCCACCACCACCCGGCCACCTGCCCCCAGGGTCACACAGACAGCGGCCTGGGTCTCCCCACCCTGCAGAGCCCCCTCACCGGCCCCAGCGGCGGAAAGCAAAGCTTCACGACTTGGAAGAGGCAGCCCAGACAACGCCCTGGCCTAGCTTGTGGTGTCCTCGTCCTGCCTGCCGCCGGGGCCCAAACCCCCAACCCTGCCTGACCAACCTTATCTGTTTGCTTTTCACCCAACATCCGCTAGCAATCAGGGCCCCAGCACGGAGGGGTGGGGGGCACTCAGCCAAGGCAGCGGGGCCGCTGGGGGCCAACCAGGGGCTGGTGGCCCATCACCGTAGCAGCTCCCGGCTGGCCCCCAGCTGAGGGGACAGTGGATCCTGGACCCTCCCCTGGGGACTGGGGGGAATGAGCCAGTGACCCACCGGGGAGAGCAGCACAGGGTCCCCCGACAGAGGGGAGGGGTGCCGGTCAGAGGTACTCTGGGGCTCAGGGGAGCCCTGACCCTGGGTGGGAGGCACCAAGGGGTCCGGTGTGGGACCCCCCCCACCCGCTGCCTCAGCTGAGCCCCTCCCTGGTGGAAGGGGAGGGTTGGCCAGGCCTGTCCAGTGGGGTGTCCAGCCCCGGGCCTGCTCTCCCAGCCCCCTTGGCTCCCAGCCACCCATGCTCCTGTCAGGACTCAGCCCAGAACCAGGCACTGAAGATGGACGGGAAGTCCCAGGCCAGGAAAGGCCATACAAGGGATACACCATCCTTTTCAGGGACACGGTTCCACCAGGCCTATGCCCACCAGCCAGACGCCTGGGCTGTGGCTTTCCCTGCTGGGGGCTTCCTGACCTGCCCTCCAGGCCCAGGGGCCATCAAGTCTCCCTCCTGTACCCCCAGACAGGACATCTGTCCACCTGATGGCCACACAATGGGGCCATGGGCATCGGCCAGCCCTGGGACTGCCCTGCAGGAGGCACCCACCCCAAATCCGGGCCCAGGGGCCGGGAGAGGTTGAACGTGCAGACGGAGCAGGGTCAGTTGTGGGGAGAATAGCAGGGTGGCCCAGGGACCACAGGAGGGGGGCTCAGGGAGGAGGGGCAGGGTCTGGAGGGGTGGCCCTGGGGCCCCTTGCCTGTGGTGCTGGCTCACTGGCTCTGTTGTGACCCCCAGCAGCTCCAGGGTCTGGAAGGGCAGTGAGAAGCAGGGAACAGCCTGGGAGGGGGCAGGAGGCCAGAGAGAAGGGCGGGGAGGGAGGCTGGGATGTGAGGGGAGAATCAGGAGACGTAACAGGCCTACAGCTCTGGGAAGAGGGGTCTGCAGGAGAAGGGGCTGCAGACTGCCGGGGTGGGGGGTGTCGAGAATGACACTTGGGGGATGAGAGAAGGAGGGACGCTTGCTGGGACAGATGATGGCTGGCCTGCTGGGACCCCAGCTGCCCATGGATCTTGGGGTGAAGGCAGGGCCGGGGTGGGCAGAAGACTCTCACTGCAGGCCTGAGGTCCTCGTCTGCCGGTCTCCTCCCAGGCCTCTCCAGGCCCAGAGTGTCCTGGGCCATCTGCCCAAGCAGCAGGCACCCAGGGGCTGGGCCTGGCCCCAGGGGGAGCCGCAGGAGGGGCTGGGCCATGCCTCCGGCCCCTCGGTCCTGCCCCTGATGCCAGGGGTCTGGAATGTCCCAGTTTGCACCAACAGTGGGATGCCGTGTGGGCCGCACACACCGGCACGGGCAGCCATCTCGGCCCACCCAACGGCTGCCCAGCCCACTGCTCAGACAGGGTGGCGGCTTGCCAGGCTGGGGCACGGCTGCCAAAAGGCAAATCCTGGCTCCCATATCGGAATCTTTCCCTGACGCACCCCAGAGCCACAGTTTTGAGTCCTTTGATGTGACAGGGATTAGCGGGGCCAAGCCTCAGGGGGTGAAGCCTTACCTGCCCTTCCCCAAGGAACGTCACACCTGACAGGTGGGGCCCAGAGGGGTGGGCCAACCAGTGTGCACTCTGGTGACTCTGTAAACCGGAGTCCAGCAACCCCAGGATATCGGGGGCTTCCTACCTGGGACGAGAGCCTGGTCGGCTTTCTGGAAGCACCTGCCAGCGGCGAATGCCGATGTCCTCATTCAGGCTCTCGGTCCCAGGCAAACGTCAGGTCAAGGCTGCTGGGAGAGCCACGGCCTAGGGCCAGCACCCACCCTCCCCGTTGAGCCCTAAAGCTGGAGACGGTGGGCAGGGCCCCGTTGCCTAGACACTGGGGCTGGGGGCTGGAGCAGCGTCCACCTGAGATCCCTGCACCACAGCCAGCCCGGGCGCTGGGCCCAATAGTGCCACTGAGGGCCTGGCCATGCAGACTGAGGGCGAGGGCAGGGGGCCTGAGCCGGGCTGTGAGGCCGGACAATCACCCACTTGTCCAGCCTGCGGGTTCCGCTTCCCAAGGCTGGCCAGTGGGAGGGGCCTTTATCACCCACACGGCAGGAACAACGGCGACTCACACTCTTATCTCCCGCGGTTTGCTCAGCCCACGCGAGGCTCCCAGGTCAGCAGAGAGAAACCCGTTCTCCCTGGTTTCCCGCCAAACCGGTGTATAGAGAGGGACATGGAGCCCAACTCCAGGGAGCCCCGCCTCACCGCGATGGAGCTGGACCCGCGCGCAGGCCACGCTGCGAGGCCGAGGGCTGTCCGCTAACGTGCACACGTGGCGTCAACAGCCCCAAGGTGACAGGCGCTGGAATTCACAGCAACATTTTCCAGGAAACTCAGAGTCTCACACACAGGCAAGTGCTGAGGCTTCTCTACTCCAGGCCGTGGGGGCAGCACTGTCACGGTCCCTGTGACCCAACCCCTGCTGGGGCCACGCCTGAGTCCCTCAAGCTTCTGGGGGGTGACACGGGGGACCCCGATGTGGGGACCTCTTGCCTGCCACAAGCCCTGGCCCCTTCCCCAGGAGTGTACCATGACCACAGTTCCCTGCCTCTGGCTCCATCCGTCCCTGTCCCCTGGCATGTCCTGAGGCACGGGTGCCCTCCCGGCCCTGGGACACATGGACACGTGGAGGACAGGAGGGGTCGAGGCACTGCCGGGAGACAGGACACCACCCGCTGGGCAGGGTGCTGAGTGGAGAGGTGGAAAGAGGGATGGTCAGTGGGGAGGCAAGTGCCAAGGCTGTGCCAAGGCCCTATGGTCGGGTGCCTGCTGGGAGAGGCAGGCAGTCTTGTGGCTGGGTGGGATACCACTGGCGGGTAAAGCAGTTGGGGGCCCAGCAAGGGTGTAGGCAGAGGACAAGGCCTGGGGCTCCCCCAGCCCTGGCCGCAGGGCACACCAGGGGCACAGCATCACCCACTCACCTCAGAAGGTGGCTTTAATCGGGAGAGGACTCCAGGCAGCCCAAGGACGTTTTTCTAGCAGGGTTCTGGGCCTCTGTCCTTACCCTGCTTGTTCCAAGGCCTGACACGTCACCTCCCCACTGCCCCCGACCTGGGTGCCCTCACCCACCCAGTGGCCTGGCCAGGACTGAGGTTCAAGGAGGACCCACCCCTGGCCCCTGTGGGACCCCGGCCCCCACCCATCGTTCAGAGCTTCGCAAGCCCCACCCCCGGAGCACGTGGGGTGAGGTCAGGCAGACAGAGCCCCCAGTCTATGGGAGAAGACTCCTGGCCACAGGGACCCCAGCCGGGCAGGTTCCGGCACAGGGTACCCAGCAGAGCATCTCGGAACCGCCCCCTCCCCGTCCACCTGTGCTTCTGCGTGAAAGAGGGAACAGGAGTGCCCGGGGTCCTCCCCTCCGCCTGGCGAGGGCCGGCCGCCCACGTGCAGGTCTCCGTTAAAACAATGTACTAAAACTAAATGTATTTAAGGTAAACCCAGGGCGTCTACTGCTCTCCGGGCTGGGGCTCTGGGCGGGAGGCGGATCTGTGAGGCAGGGCGCAGCCCCCGCAGCCCGGGGGGGTCCTGGGGGGCAGGAGCTTGGGGTTGCTGCACCCCAAGTTTCTGTGGGGCCAGAACTAACCTCAAGAAAGGGGGAGCCCCTGGACCAGGGCCCCAGGTTCCCACATAGGCTCCCGCTTTGGACCAGCCTGCCCCGGGGAGTTACCAGACCCACACCAGCGCCCAACTGCTAGAGGGTCCCACAAAATCCGAAACACACCCGCTAACCCTCACCTCGCTCTGACCCTGACCCTCCCCGATCGTGACCCTCATCCTGACCTCACCTTGACCCCGACCTTGACCTTGGCCCTGACCACGTCCCTCATCCTGGGCCTCACCCTGACCCCTCGTGACACTGGCATGCGTCCTGCCCACTCCCTGCTCCCTGAGATGTTGCCCCCCGGGCACCATGTCCTTCTCCCAGGGGGTGGGCACGGCCCTGGTCCTCGGCCTGGGAGGTCCGCAGGCTGAGGCTGGCACACAGCTTCCACAGAGATGCCCTCCCAGATGGGAACCCCCCCGAGGCCACTCCACCCCTGCTCCTGTGCCTACAAACAGCTCAGAGCTCCGGGGGTCAGAAAACAGTACTGGGGGCCCTTCTGGGTACAGCATGACCACCCTGTGCTGCCCCTCCCCCCTCCCAGCCGGGGCCCCAGCACGTGGGGTGTGGTATCAGCCCCAGCCCTGGGACCCCACCCCAAAGGGCAGGCTGGACTGGCTTCACCTCTCGGGGAGTCCTCCCACTGGGTGGTCCTTCCTCCAGGTGGGGGTAGAGTCCAGTGTGCTGGCACCTTTGGGGGCCTAGGGTCTGAGTGAGGGTAGAGCTCACCCCAGGAGCTGTCCTAGCACTTTGGGCTCCCCCCCCAGGGGCAGAGGGGTGCTCAGGGGTCTCCCCGACATGCCCAGGACAAATGCCTCTCGGCCCAAGCTGTGGCTGATGGTGCCCATGCAGATCCGGAACCGTCCCCAAGACGGCCCAGCCGTCTCAGCCTGGAGCAAACACGGACATGTCTGCAGGGCTCTGGAGGGCCTGTGCCCGCCTCTGCCCAGAGGCCAGCGATAACAGGGCTACTGCCCACCAAGGCACTTTCCAAAGGCCACGTCCTGATGAAACCGTGCCCAAGATCCTGTTTGGCCACCACTGCACCCAGTGGGTGCGGCCAGGGCAGGGCCTGCAGCCCCTACATAAGGCGTCCAGGGCCGGCCACTCCGGCTGGCGGAGCTCGCACAGGTGCAGCAAGCCTGCCGCCTGCACCGCGGCAGGAGGGGCCCGGGCCAGCGGTGACCTCTCTTCTCCACGCGTCATGCTCGGGCCTCGGCTGCTGCTGCTCCTATCCTATGGGGGGGCCCTGCTCGGTGCTGGTGAGTGGGGGCCAGCGGGCCACACCGTGGGGGCGGACAGAAGCCCTCAGAGGGTCCCTTCTCACCTCATGGACCGGCCGGAGTCACGCTGGCCACCAGGGCACTGATGGACGAGAGGCCCCTCCCCAGCCGGTAGCATCCCACACTGGCCAAGGCCAGGGTCTCTGTCCGAGAGCCGGTTCAGAGCCCAGCTCAGTGCACAGGCTGCCACTCACCCCTGCCCTGGGCACAGTGGCCAGGGAAGAAGGATGCTGGGCTGGGGCGGGGCAGGGGTTCCGCAGGGACATACGGTGGGACACGGGCATGCTGGGCTGGACAGTGTTGGGGGTTCAGCACCCAGAGCCTGGTCCCGTCACTCTCCCCACTGGGCCCTGGGCCCTGAGAGGGCCGTAGGTCGTAGGGAGCAGGGCAGGGGCCTTGTGGGCTCTGGGCCTCAATTTCCCCATCTACAGAAGTGGAGGAAACATCTCCCCCCGTCGTGTGGCCACCATAAGGGTTAAACAAAGGGGCCCAAAGGGAGCATGTGTGGCCCAGGACCACCACCATTGTCCAGAGGCTTGGAAGGGGTCGCCCCACCCCAAAGCCCACCCAGTCTTGCCCACCAGGCCCATGGAGCAGGGGTCCCTCCCTTACCCCAACTCCCTGGTCCCTTCTGCTAACCACCCCAGGCACCATGATGCCACAGGGTGAGGGCTGCTCCTGACCCCAAGCCTGGGAAGGGGCCAGCCCCAAGGGGTCCCGCGGTGGCCGAGAGAGAGAAGTCCCTTCTCGCTGACGGCAGGCACCAAGCCGTCTGCATCTTCTCTATCTGCCCAAGAGCCCAGCAGGATGTGTCTCTTCTCTCTTCGTAATCCTTGACCCACTGCCCCCGCCTTGGTGACCCCAGAGTCCCACCAGCCTTGGCTCCCAAGCCTGCTCCCCAGCCTGGACCCAAGCACTGGGGGTGGGCTAGGAACTCCTGCGCCTAGCGGGTCTCCCCTGGGCCCTCCCGTGAAGCCTGTGGCTCTGAGCACCCAGGACTTCCGTCCTGCCTGGGCCCGTCCCCTCTGAGATCTGGACCCAGAACCAGGACAAGAAGGGAGGCACCTGGAAGCCAGCCGGGGCGGGGTATTGCAGCTTCGGTGAGCCGCGCGAGTCCAGCTGTGAGGCCACGGAGGTGGAGGGACCAGGTCTGGCCACAGTTCTGCCGACCCCCTTTGAGCACCACCCCAGTGATGGTGAGGAGGAGGCGGGCTCTGCCCTCCTCAACCAGAGCCTCAAAAAGCAGCAGGTCGGATGCAGGAGCCTTGGGATGCTTGGAGCCTGAGCCAGGCCGGGGGGCAGAGGGCCCGGAGCCAGGCTGAGGTGGAGCCAGACGGGAAGGGGCAGGCAGGGTGGCCGAGTGTGCAGCAGGAACAGCGTGTGACAGCGTATGCCCCGGCTGCTCTCCGGCCTGTCCAGGGGCTGAGAGAGGCTGGGCGTGGCGGACCGGCCCGCCCTGCAGGCCCCGTACGTACAGGGCAGCCATCGGTGCTTGTTCCGAGATTCTGAGTGGGAAGCACACACGGTCCCTTGGCCGGCCCCCTGAGCGCTTCAAAGGAGCCTCTGTGGCCGATGGCGGGGGCGGGGGGGGGGCGCTGCCCTGTTCAGACAGCCGGAGGACGGCACACGCGCCAGGGCTCTGTGAGGCTGGCACTGGGTGACGAGGAAGAGCCGGCACAGCAGCCACTGCAAGTGGGGGCCAGGGAGAGACCCACTGGGAGGGCGGGCAGTGGAGGCGGCCTGGGGGCACGTCGTGAGCTGAGGAGGGGCAGAGACAGGGACCCACGTGGTAGACCCCTCAGAGGGGGGAGGCCCAGAACCAAGTGTCCCCGGCCCATTGGAACGGTGGAGCTGTTCCGCCGGTGTGCCGCCTGCCCCATCTGGGGACCCCCCAGACGCCAGGCCGTTGTCCCTGTTCCCTGGCATTGCCCAGAGACCCGCCAACACTGCCGAGCAGAGTGGGGGAGGGGGCAGGGTCAGGACCCCCGAGAGCCATATGGGCTGCTGAACCAGGTGGGGGCCATGGCAGAATTGAGGGCCCCACGCGGGTCCGGAGGATCGGAGCGCTGGGACCACGGCAGGGGCCCGGGAGGAGGGGCAAGGAGGCAGTGACCCCGCTCCAGCTCCCCTCAGAGTCACCAGAGGGGTCAGCTATTCCTGCCCCTGCAGTCACATGACTCACGTCACCTGGGCATTTCTCTACTATGGTCACCACGATCCCAGGACTGTCTGAGAAGAAGGGAGTCGGAAAAGAGCCACTTTCAGAGCCTGGTAGAGGGAGAAGCCCACCGGGGGCCTCAGACCTCACCCGTGGGAACACAGGGGGTGGGGTGCAGCCAGACAGAAGCAGTCCAGACAGCTGCACGCTAACCCCAGCCCTGCGCTGTCAGATGGCCGCGCACCCTTCCCCAGGTCTCCCAGCGCAAGGCCCCCTCCCACCTACAACAAGCATCCCCTGCAGTCCCCATGTACCCCAGACGCACAGGAGCCTGCCCCGGAGCCAGCACTGCCCGCAGCCCGGGCTGTCAAGGCCGCCTGCCTGTCCTGCACGGGGGCACGGTGGGGGGTGGGGGCTCTCTTTCAAACCCAGAGGCGCCTGGAGCACGTGGGGATGACAGGTACTGAGTGACAGGAGCCCGGCAGGCAGAGCAGCAGGTGCCACAGGCCCGGGGACCCCTCTCCCCCCACTCTGCCCAGAGCATTGGCATACGGCCGCACACCTCTTGGCATCCCCGGGGGCCTCTTCATCCGTCCGGCACCGGCGACTGCCGTCCCCTCACCCTCAGGCCCTGTGCCCCGCCACTCCAGACCCAGGGATCCCGTGCAGACATGCCCAGCTAGTGACTGAACGAGCAGCTGAACCGAGCTAGTCAGAGGGCGTGAGGAGCGCAGGCTCAGGCCTAATGGCCAGCGCAGTGCTCCCTGCCGTCTCGCTCCCGGTGGACACGCAGCACGCCGTGGCGGCGGGAAGGCGGCTGGTCCCAGCACTGACCACAGTCCCCGTCCACACAGGTCTAAATGAGATTTCCTCTGTGCACCCGGGCCTCCAGAGACTGCAGGACTCCCTACCCACAGGTGAGGGCCACAGGCAGCCTCCCGTCGTCCAGAGTCACCCGGAGCCCCTGCACCGCGGCCCTACCACAGAGTGGCCGTGGCCAGGGATCTCTGTGAGGGGAATCCAGCTACGGAAAGACTTAGCTGGCCCAGAAGGGAAACAAGCCCGGGCTGCCAGGAGGGCTGGGGGCCCTGTGCGGGGGCTAAGCTGCAGCTCGCGTCCTACAGACCGCAGCCCAGACAGTGGGAGGGGGGAGGCAGACCCAGCCCACAGCGAGGCTGGCGGGGGCGGAGGGTAGGGGCTCTTTCCTGCCCAACCTGGGAGCGCCTGGAACTTGGGAGGCCAGCATGGGATCCCCGGGGGCCCAGCTCACAGGGTCAAGACCCCCCACGCCTGCCCCACCAGCTGGGGGGAGACGCAGGGCTCCAAGACTCTGCCCGCCGTCTCCACAGCTCCAGACAAAGGCTGGTGCTCCACATGGGGGGCCGGCCACTTCTCCACTTTCGACGGCCATGTGTACGACTTCCCGGGAACCTGCAACTACGTCTTTGCGGCCATCTGCGAGGAC
Source organism: Ailuropoda melanoleuca (assembly GCF_002007445.2). Classification (NCBI taxonomy): domain Eukaryota; kingdom Metazoa; phylum Chordata; class Mammalia; order Carnivora; family Ursidae; genus Ailuropoda; species Ailuropoda melanoleuca. The sequence continues at coordinate 90,580,194 of NC_048233.1, forward strand.
GCGTCACCCACCTTCAGCGTCCAGCTACGGCGTGGGCCCAGCGGGAACATCTCGCGGATCATTGTGGAGCTGGGGGCCTCCGTGGTCACCGTGCAGAAGGCAGTCATCTCCGTGAAGGATGTGGGGTAGGCCACGCGGCTAGGGTGGGAGGCTGGGGAGCCAAGGGGGTGGGCGGCCCCTGACCACTCTCCTCCCGCAGGGTCGTCAGCCTGCCCTACACCAGCAACGGGCTCCAGATCACCCCGTTCGGCCAGAGCGTGCAGCTGATGGCCAAGCAGCTGCAGCTGGAGCTGGTGGTCATGTGGGGCCCGGGCAGTCACCTCCTGGTGAGGACGCCGGCGGCTCGGGAGGGTTGGGGGTCCCGAGTCCAGCGGTTTGCCTGGGCACACCTGGGCTTTGTTGGTGGCTCAGTGTCCCCCCTGGCTGGGCGAGGGTCCTGGGGCACCCTGACAGCGGTGTCCACCTGCCCACCCACAGGTGCTGGTGGAGAAACGGCACATGGGCAAGCTGTGTGGTCTCTGTGGGGACTTCAATGGCAAGCAGACCGACGAGTTCCTGAGCAAGGAAGGTAGGTGGGGGCCGGGGCCCAGAGCCCCTGCAGCCCGGCCCCGTGATGCTGACTCCAGCCCCCCGCACACCCCCAGGCAAACTGCTGGAACCACACACGTACGCCGCCCTCCAGACACTGGACGACCCCAACGAGATCTGCACCTACACGCCAGTCACCAGCCCCCGGGTCCCACAGGCAGAGCACGTACGTGAGGCGGTGGGGACCCCGGGGCTGCGGGAACCCTTTGGCCACGGTGGGAGCTGGCCCCTGGGGTCTGACAGGGTCTCCAAGGCCGGTGTGAGAGGTGGCGCTGACCCCCATGACCCTGCGTGGTCCTCTGCCCAGGCCCAGACTTGCACCCAGCTGCTGACCCGGGTGGCCCCCAAGTGCAACGTGCCCAAAGAGCCGTTCGTGCAGAGCTGCCAGGTGGACATGGCCGAGTGCGCCCAGCCAGGCCAGCAGGACTGCAGCTGTGCCACGCTGTCTGAGTACTCGCGCCGCTGCAGCATGGCCGGCCAGGCTGTCAGCAGCTGGAGGGGCCCTGGCCTCTGCCGTGAGTCCTCCCGGGAAGGGCAGCAGGGAGGGCCAGGGCCCCAGGCACCGATGCCCCAATCCCACCCTCCTTGACTGTGAGATGGAAGGAGACTGGGTGCACGAGGGTGGGCTGGGTCCTGGGCCGGGCAGGCAGCGGGGGTGCTGGGGCACCCCAGCCCCCGTCACGGAGGCTGTCTGTGCTGCAGCTGTGGGCCCGTGCCCGGCCAACCAGGTGTACCAGGAATGCGGCGAGGCCTGCATCAAGACCTGCTCCAATCCACAGCACACCTGTTCCAGCTTCTGCACCTTTGGCTGCTTCTGTCCCAAAGGTGAGGGCAGCCGCTCCCCCTGGGACCCTCGAAACTCAACCCCACCAGACTCCAACACATTAGAGCAAGGCCTGACTTGCCCCAGGGAAGGGAAGGGCTCACCCCCCAACCCCTGCAGGCAGGGCAGTGGGATGGTGTCCCCCGGGGTCCAAGAGATTGCTAGGAAGACGCGGGATTGGATCCAACCAGGACTAGCCCGTGGTGTGGGCACACCGGCCCAGGGGGCACGAAGCTGCCGGTGTGAGTGGGGCTGGTGGGCGGGCATCTAGCCACGGGCCCAGGAAACCCATCTCCTGCAGGTATGGTTCTTGATGACGTCTCCAAAAACCACACCTGCGTGCCCGTCACCCAGTGCCCTTGCACGCTCAGCGGAGTGGATTACGCCCCCGGGGAGGTCGTGACAGCTGCCTGCCAGACCTGGTAAGCAAGCGCAGGGCAGCTTGCAAAGGCAGGGGGCAGGATGACGGGGGACACGGGGGTCCTGGGGCAGCCTCAGCCCTGGAGGGTCGGGAGTGCCGTCTGGGTAAGCCCCTCCCCGCCTGCAGCCGCTGCACCATGGGCCACTGGACGTGCGCAGAGCAGCCCTGTCCCCGCCGCTGCTCCCTGGAAGGCGGCTCCTTCGTCACCACGTTCGACGCCCGGCCCTACCGCTTCCACGGCACCTGCACCTACATCCTCCTCCAGGTAGGACATGCCAGTACGAGGGGGCCTGCCACAAGGGATCACCACGGGGGAGGGTCATTAGGGGCACCCCCGGCCACCTGGGCTAAGCCTCACCCCCTCCCAGAGCCCGCAGCTCCCCGACGGGGGCTCCCTCGTGGCCTCGTACGACAAGTCTGGGTACTCTCACTCGGAGACCGCCCTGGCTGCCGTCATCTACGTGTCCAAAGAGGTAAGGCCGCCCCGTCGCACGGCAGCTGCACCCACCCCATGTGTCCCACCGGGCCTGCGGTGGGGGGCCTCCCCGCTCCTGGCACCCCTGTGACTCAGGCCACCCTCCCCCTAGGACAAAATCGTGATTTCTCGAGACGAGGTTCTCACCAACAACGGGAATGCCAAGCGGCTACCATACAAGACTCGTACGTCCTCAGCCCTGCCTAGCGCCTAGGGCCTCGCTGGGCCAGAGTCCCAAAGCAGGCTGCCTCCTGAGCCCCTTCTCCCCCCAGGCAACATCACAGTCTTCAGGCAGACGTCCACCCACCTCCAGATGACCACCGCCTTCGGGCTGGAGCTCGTGATCCAGCTGGAGCCCGTGTTCCAGGTGTATGTCACCGTCGGGCCCCACTTCAGAGGCCAGACCAGAGGTAAGCCCCTCTCTGTCCCTGCCCAGAGCCGGCCCGATGGCCCCGTCCCTACCCGGCATGGTCATAGCAAAGAGAGGTCCCAACAGAGTCCTGCACGTCCAGCACCCGCGACCCCAGGCTGGCCCTCCTAGGGCCGGTGCAGCCTCGTGCCCTCGGCAAGGTGAGGGGAGGAGAGGGGCTTCAGAGCACAGGGCAGGACGGGCGTGCTGGCTGGCCCCCCTCACAGCCCGGCCGGTGCAGGGCTCTGCGGCACCTTCAATGGGGACACGACGGATGACTTCATGGCCAGCACGGGCATCGTAGAGGGCACTGCCTCGCTCTTCGTGGACTCCTGGAGGACGGGGAACTGCCCGGCCTCGCTGGAACGCGAGACAGACCCTTGCTCCATGAGCCAGCTCAACAGTGAGTGAGGGGCCCTGGGCAGTCTAAGGGTGGGCACGAGGCCCAGGCCGGGTGAGCGAGAGACCCATGCCTCCCCTCCCCCCTAGAACTGTGTGCAGAGACCCACTGCTCGGTGCTGGTGCGGGACGGCACAGCGTTCGAGAGGTGCCACGCCACGGTGAACCCCAGGCCCTTCTACAAGGTGGGCAGGGCCTGTGGGCCAGTGGGGGCCTCAGGGGGCTGGTCCTGGGGTTGGGGGGGCCGGATGCCCAGCTACCACGCCGTGTCCACCCACAGAGGTGCGTATACCAGGCCTGCAACTATGAGGAGACCCTACCCCACGTGTGCGCCGCCCTGAGTGACTATGCCCGCGCGTGTGCCACACACGGCATCCTGCTGCGGGGCTGGAGGAACAGCGTGGACAACTGCAGTGCGTGCCAGGGGGCGCAGGCAGGGGTGGGAGGGGTGCAGGGTTGCAAAAGGGTCCCGCCCACTTCCACCCGGCATCCCCCAAGGGCCTGACCCCCAGTCCCCCCACAGCCACCCCCTGCACAGGCAACCAGACATTTGGCTACGACATCGGGGCCTGCGGCCGCACGTGCCTATCCCTGTCAGACCACGCCGCTGAGTGCCACCCGAGTGCCGTGCCTGTGGATGGCTGCAACTGCCCGGAGGGCACCTACCTCAACCATAAGGCCCAGTGCGTGCGCAAGGCCCAGTGCCCCTGCGTCCTGGACAGCAACAAGTTCATCCTGGCTGACCAGTCCGCCATGGTCAACGGTGTCATCTGGTGAGCACAGGACTCCCGGGGGCCGGCCCACCCCGCCCGCAGCTCCCGGCCCCCCCGCCAGCACGCTCACACAGCCCCCCTCTTGCAGCTACTGTGTCAACGGCAGGGTCAGCTGCCCAGGGCGCCCCCAGATGCTCCTTGGTACGTAGCTACACTGAGGCTGGGGGCCTGGGCTGCCCGATGCGGTGGTCCCTCCGAGCCCACCTTACCCCAGCTCTGCCCCCTTCCCTGCAGCCACCTGCTCGGCCCCCAAGGCCTTCCAGTCCTGTGGAGACTCTTCCGAGAACACATTTGGGGCAGCCTGTGCCCCTACGTGTCAGATGCTGGCCACCGGCACCCCCTGCGTAAGGCTTGGGCCGAGCGAGGGGCAAGGGCCCTCCCCAGAGGGCAGTCCCCATCAGAGAGCTTGTCGCGGGTGCCGCCCCCAGGGCCTCTCCCTGGACCATGAGAGGATTTTCACAAAATCCCAAGGGATGGCGGGGCCACACTGTCCCTCTGTCCCCATCACCCCGTGATGAGGGTGGCTGGGGCCCAAAGGGGGCTGAGAGGGTCAGGAGTAGTTCTGGCGGCCAGGCAGCTGGGGGGGGGGGTGCTTGTGTGTGGGGCTCCCAGAGGACTGTGGGCCAGGCCCCCACCACTTGGGGAGGGGGCACAACAGCTCGGGGGTGACACAAGCGCACCCGAACCGGCCTGGAGCAGGGGTGCACACAGAAGAGACTGGGGGGAATACGGGGGGTCTCAGAGGAGCCCGGGGCGACGGCAGCAGGAGGTAAACCCACCCTCCCAGGAGCCACTGACCCTCTCCCTGCAGGTACCTACCAAGTGCGAGCCCGGCTGTGTCTGCGCCAAGGGGCTCTACGAGAATGCCAGCGGGCAGTGCGTACCCCCCGAGGAGTGTCCGTGCGAGTTCGCGGGAGTCTCGTACCCCCGGGGCGCCGAGCTCCACACTGACTGTAAGACATGGTAAGCCACAGCCTTCGCCCGGAGCCCCTGGGGGCCTGGGGTTGTCCCTGGGGTCAAGCCCACCGAGGTCAAGGTCCAGTGGGAACGCACGTGCAGCCCGGGTTCCCCTGCAGCCCCCCGATGGCCCACCTCTCTCCCCAGCACCTGCTTCAGGGGGAAATGGACGTGCTGGCAGAGTGCCCGCTGCTCGTCGACCTGCACCCTCTACGGGGAGGGCCACGTGGTCACCTTCGACGGCCAGCGTTTCATGTTCGACGGCAGCTGTGGGTACATCCTGACCACGGTAAGGCCCCGCCTTGGGCTGTGGGGAGTGCGGGCCACAGGGGCCGCCAGGCGGGCTCCTCCTCAGCGCCCGTGTCCCCACAGGATGGCTGCGGGGCCAACGACTCACAGCCCACCTTCAAGGTCCTGACGGAGAATGTCGTGTGTGGGAAGTCAGGTGTCACCTGCTCCAGGGCCATCAAGATCTTCCTGGGGGTGAGTGGGCCAGGGGGGGCCTCCCCACACCTCAGCCCCCAGGGCCCCACGTCCTGGACTCTGGGTGCCCCCGGCACGCAGGGGCTGGACAGCGGTGCGAAGGGAAGGGCAGAATTCTCCCAGAAGCCTGACCCTCAGCCCTTGGTGCAGTTTCCACCATGTTCTGGAATGTTCTGCCAACGGTTTCTAGAGGGCAGGCCCCCAGCAGACAACCGGCCCTGAGTGCTCCCTTAACAGATGGGGTCCAGCCGGCCTCCGAGAGCTTGGGCAGGGAACGTAGAGCCGGGAGACGTCTGGCGGCTGCCGGGACGGGGGCAGGCAGCCGTGTGACAGCCCCGCCCCACAGGGCCTGTCCGTCGTGCTAGCGGACAGGAACTACACGGTGCGCGGGGAGGACCCCCAGGTGCGGCTGCGGGTGAGCACCGGCTCCCTGAACCTGGTGCTGGACGTTGCCATCGGCGGCAGGTACAACCTGACCCTTGTCTGGAACAAGCACATGACCGTCTTCATCAGGATCACGCGTGCCACCCAGGTACCGGTGCTGCCCCAAGGCCCAGGTCCGTCCGCGGGGCAGAGGCAGTGCCCGGCCTGATGCCAGCCCCCCGCAGGATGCGCTGTGCGGCTTATGCGGCAACTACAACGGGAACATGAAGGACGACTTTGAGACACGCAGCAACTACGTGGCATCCAGCGAGCTGGAATTTGTAAACTCGTGGAAGGACAGCCCGCTGTGCGGGGACGCCAGCCTCGCGCTGGACCCCTGCAGCCTCAACGCCTTCCGCCGCAGCTGGGCGGAGCGCAAGTGCAACATCATCAACGGCCCCACGTTCGCCGCCTGCCACGGCCAGGTGAGCCCGCCCCGGGGCCGCTCCGCCCCTGCTCCAGCACAGCCCGGGCCGCGGGGCAGGCGCTGAGGGCCCGTTCCCACAGGTGTACCGCCTGCCCTACTATGAGGCCTGCGTGCGAGACGCATGTGGCTGCGACACCAGCGGGGACTGCGAGTGCCTGTGTGACGCGGTGGCCGCCTACGCCAAGGCCTGCCTGGACAAGGGCGTGTGCGTGGACTGGAGGACCCCGGACTTCTGCCGTGAGTGCCCGACCGCTGTCCACAGGGCCGCCTGGACCCAGCGCTCCCCGGGGCGGGCATGGGTGCGGGTTCAGGCCCCCCGACCCGCGTGCCAAGGGCCTGACGGGCACCCCTTCCCCCAGCCGTCTACTGTGAGTTCTACAACACCCACGCTCGGGGGGACGGCGCGCACCAGTACGACCAGGAGGCCAACTGCACGTGGCACTACCAGCCATGCCTCTGCCCCGAGCACCCACAGAGCCTCCCAGACACCAACACCGAAGGTACAGGCCGAGACAGCGCGGTCCGAGCAAGGACGGCAGACGGGCGAAGGGGGGTGGGGTGCCTGGAGCGTGCACACGTGGGCCCCTGCATCCAGGCTCCCGGCAGAGGCAGGGACTGGGTGTGGACAGAGAGGGGAGGGACCCAGGCCTGGGGAAGAGGGGCCTCCCCGTCACCTTCTGCACCACCCCTTCTCCAGGCTGCTACAACTGCTCCCGGCACGAGTACTTCGACCAGAGCACGGGGACCTGCGTTCCTTGCAGTAAGCTCCTTGCGCCACCCAGACCCCACACCCACCAGCCTCTGGCTGGAGCTGCCAGGCCCGCACACACTTCTAGCCAGCCTCCCGGCAGCCCCCTGCACAGGGCTGTGCCCCTGGGAGCAGAGACTCCCGGGGACCCAAGCAACCTGGGCCAGGGCAGCAGAAGCAGGAAACTCATCAGCCTCCCCTGCGTCCCCCTCCCCAGTAATCCACTTCCCCCGTCGCTAGCCACGGGGCAGACCCAACCTGCCAGCCTGCTGGGGTGTGCGGGTGCGGAGCAGCAGTCCACGGGGATGCGGCGCCAGGTGGCCTGGATCGCTGCCTCAGCTGGGACGGGGACAGGGAGAGAGATGGGGACGAAGAGCAGGAGCAGGGCCCAGGCCCCTGTGTGGCAGCTGCATCCCCCTGGTCCTCAGCCGGGCGGGGGGCAGCGCTCCTGACCGCCCCTCTCCTTGCAGTGCCGCCGCCCACCACGCCGAGGCCCACCACAGGTGATTTTGCCCACACACTAGGTACCAAGGGGAAGCAGGCCCACCCCCAGCTCGCCCCGGCTCGGCAGGACGGCCCCCGCCCAGCCCAGGCTGTGTCTGTCGGGCACCTGCGTGCCCAGGGGCCTGGCCACCGACACTGCCGTCCCTGCGTCCCCAGCCAGCGGGTGTGGGATGGGGCAGGGACCGAGCCTGGGCTGCCCCTGGGGCTGCTCTGCATGGAGGGAGCAGCAGGTACTGTCCCCCAGGAAGTCAGAGGGGAGGGGGCATACAGCCTGCCCCCAGCAGACCCACCGCAGCCCCCCCCCGGGCCACCAAGCAGAAGAGCAGGGCTGACAGGGAGCTCAGGTGAGGGGTGGGGGACGGGGCCCCACACTTCCCCAGGGAGAGACCTTTCCACTAAGCTCTATCGTAGGCAGACTCCCCTGTGCTTGGGACTCGGGCTCGGTTTCCATGAAAGGCTTTTTCTGAGGATAAACGGTCACAGAATGTGACCGTTCTTTGCTGCCTGATACTAGTAATAGAAAACACGTAGGACAGGCCACCTAGAGGATCCCTGGGAGCCCAGCCCAGCCCACCCAGCAGAACCCCTTCCAGCTGCCTGGAAACCATGAGGGAACAAGACATTCATCCTATTAGCAAGGGTGGGTGGACAGACAGGCAGTGGCCCAGTGAGTGTGAGGTCCCTGAAAACACCACTGGGGCCACTCAAGCCAGAGCCAGCCAGGGGGGTCAGCTTGGGGGAAGCCACACCCCGCCCACAGGGCACCACGGAGGCAGGGACCTCAGATTCAGCGGGAAAGTGCAGAGGGGTCTGGAGGGATGTTCTGAGCGCTGCTCCCTGCAGAGTCACCTCGAACCACCTCTGCCATCACCACACGGGCCACTTCGGCACCAGCGCCAACGGCCACTCTCAAGTCCACGGCCACGGGACCCACGGTGACGCAGGCCACCACGAAGTCCACGGCATCCACGCTCAGCTCAGGGACGCAGTCCACGTCTCGGTCAACAGACTACACCACAGCATTACCACGGACCCCAGACACTTCAGAGACCTCTACAGGACGCCCACCAAGTAAGCACACCCACACGCCTGTCCCCAAAAAGGGGCAGGAGCACACATGCCGAGAACCTGACCAAAGCTGTAGGGGGCTGCGTGGGGCTGAACAGCAACGTTGGGCCAAAAGGCAGGGGGCACCCCACAAGCCCATCCCCAAGCGTACTGACTAACTACACTCCAATCAACTTCTCCATGGCCACAATGCTAGAGCCCACACCCACCAGAATCACACCCATCCAAGTGACCACAGATGCAGAGACACAACAGAGCTCACAAAGGCTCATAAAGATTAGTCACCAGACCCTCAGAGCAGGCAACATTGTCCCCATTCTTCCCACCAATTAGAAGAAAGCACGACCCCAGAACAGAAAAAAGATGTGATGGGGGAATGCCCAACCCAACCCAAAGCAACTACCTGACAGTGGGGAGAGGAACAGGTGCCACAAAACGACAGAGGGAATGGACCTCAATTAGCAATTCATGAGGCTAAACTGCAAACGGATAAACACACGGGTTAAAATAAACTGGGGTGGGCGACGACACTGCAGCAACAGACACACTAAGAAACCCTCAGTCATCCCCACAAGGGGCACCGAGCAGCAACGGGTACGGAGGACACAGGACAGATGTGGGGACAGGAAGCGTGGCAGGCTGACATAAAGCTAAGCAGCAAAAGTGAATATTGACAAAGTATTTCCACAGGTCAGACAACACACGCAAGAACCCCGAGTAATCCTGTGACCAGAGAGACAAAGCAAACGGAGACTCCTACATCCCACGAGAGCTCCATCAGCTACAAGAGTGAACACACGCTGCCCCATTCCACAAACACCACACAGAAAGAAACCCTGACCACAAAAGGAGAAACTACACCCAGCAGACCACACACTCCACTCACCTCTCACTCCCCGCCCAACCCATCTGTCTCCACCACCGCCCAAACGACAGCTCCCCCACACCATCGGTCTCCACCACCACCCACACGACTGGTCCCCCAACGGGGATATCCTTCCGGACCACCACCGCCCAGCCTAACACATCTCACCCTGAGACCACCCTCTCCACGCACGCTGCCCCCTCGACCACATCCTCTGTGACACCCACCACCCACCGAGTCATCACCCCAACACACCCAGAGACCCCTTCTTCACCCTCCCCTGCTACAAACCCAGGCTCCACTTCTGCGCCTCCACACGTCCCCAGCACAGGGACACAGCCCACGCACACCACCCCACCACTCACGCGGACCACGCACACCCCTAGCTCACTCAGCACGGCCAAAACCTCCACTCCCAGGGAGTCTTCTCCTTCCTTACCCATCCACCACGAAACGTCATCCGCCCCCAAACCCACTGTCTCCCACACGTCGCCTACCACGGGAACCCCGACATCCGTGACAGCCACTGCCATGGCCACGGCCACGACCACCAAGCGACACACGCCACTCACTTCTCACTCTGCCTCCACGGCATCTGTCTCCACCACCCACACGACAGAACCCCCCACGGGGACATCATTATGGACCACCTCCGCCCAGCCCAACCCATCACGCCCTGAGACCACCCTCTCCACGCACGCTGCCCCCTCGACCACATCCTCTGTGACACCCACCACCCACCGAGTCATCACCCCAACACACCCAGAGACCCCTTCATCCCCCTCCCCTGCCACACACCTGGGCTCCACTTCTGAGTCTCCACACGTCCCCAGCACGGGGACACAGCCCACGCACACGACCCTGTCACTCACGCGGACCACGCACACCCCTAGCTCACTCAGCACGGCCAAAACCTCCACTTCCAGGGAGCCTTACCCTTCAGTACCCATCCACAACGAAACCTCATCCGCACCCAAACCCACCGTCTCCCACACGCCGCCTACCACGGGAACCCCAACCTCCGTGACAGCCATGGCCACGGCCACAACCATCAAGCGACACACGCCACTCACTTCTCACTCCACGCCCATGCCACCAGGCTCCGCCACCACCCACACGACTGGTCCCCCTACGGGGACATCCTTCCGGACCACCACCACCCGGCTCAGCCCATCGCGCCCCGAGACCACCCTCTCCACGCACGCTGCCCCATCTACAACATCCTCTGTGACTCCAACCACCCACCGAGTCATCAAACCAACACACCCAGAGACCCCTTCATCCCCCTCCCCTGCCACACACCCGGGTTCCACTTCTGAGCCTACACACGTCCCCAGCACAGGGACACAGCCCACGCACACCACCCCGCCACTCACACGGACCACGCACACCCCTAGCTCACTCAATACGGCCAAAACCTCCACTCCCAGGGCGTCTTCTCCTTCCTTACCCATCCACAACGAAACCTCATCCGCCCCCAAAACCACTGTCTCCTATACGCCGCCTACCACGGGAACCCCAACCTCCGTGACATCCACGGCCACGGCCACCAAGCGACACACGCCACTCACTTCTCATTCTGCGCCCACGCCACCAGGCTCCACCACCACCCACACGACTGGTCCCCCTATGGGGACATCCTTCCGGACCACCACCACCCGGCTCAGCCCATCACACCCCGAGACCACCCTCTCCACGCACGCTGCCCCATCTACAACATCCTCGGTGACTCCCACCACCCACCGAGTCATCACCCCAACACACCCGGAGACCCCATTCCCCGTCTCCCCTGCCACACACCCGGGATCCTCTTCTGGGCGCCCACACATCCCGATTCCAGGGACACAGCCCACGCACACGACCCTGTCACTCACACGGACCACGCACACCCCTAGCTCACTCAGCACAGCCAAAACCTCCACTCCCAGGGCGTCTTCTCCTTCCTTACCCATCCACAACGAAACCTCATCCGCCCCCAAAACCACTGTCTCCTATACGCCGCCTACCACGGGAACCCCAACCTCCGTGACATCCACGGCCACGGCCACCAAGCGACACACGCCACTCACTTCTCATTCTGCGCCCACGCCACCAGGCTCCACCACCACCCACACGACTGGTCCCCCTATGGGGACATCCTTCCGGACCACCACCACCCGGCTCAGCCCATCGCGCCCCGAGACCACCCTCTCCACGCACGCTGCCCCCTCGACCACATCCTCTGTGACACCCACCACCCACCGAGTCATCACCCCAACACACCCAGAGACCCCTTCATCCCCCTCCCCTGCCACACACCTGGGCTCCACTTCTGAGTCTCCACACATCCCGAGCACAGGGACACAGCCCACACACACCACCCCACCACTCACGTGGACCACGCACACCCCTAGCTCACTCAGCACGGCCAAAACCTCCACTTCCAGGATATCTTACCCTTCAGTACCCATCCACCACGAAACCTCATCTGCCCCCAAACCCACCATCTCTCACACGCCACAGGCCACAGGAACCCTTACCTCCGTGACGGCCACCGCCACCTCCACGGCCACCACGAGCAAGCAACACACGCTACTCACCTCTCACTCTGCGCCCATGCTATCTGTCTCCACCACTGCCCACACGACAGGACCCCCCACGGGGACATCATTACGGACCACCTCCACCCAGCCTAACACATCTCGCCCTGAGACCACCCTCTCCACGCACGCTGCCCCCTCGACCACATCCTCTGTGACTCCAACCACCCACCGAGTTATCACCCCAACACACAATGAGACCCCTTCTTCCCCCTCCCCTGCTACACACCCGAGCTCCACATCTGCACCTCCACACACCCCCAGCACGGGGACACATCCCACGCACACCACCCCGCCACTCACGCGGACCACGCACACCCCTAGCTCACTCAGCACGGCCAAAACCTCCACTCCCAGGGAGTCTTCTCCTTCCTTACCCATCCACCACGAAACGTCATCCGCCCCCAAACCCACCATCGCCCACACGTCGCCTACCACGGGAACCCCGACATCCGTGACAGCCACTGCCACGGCCACGGCCACGACCACCAAGCGACACACGCCACTCACTTCTCACTCTGCGCCCACGCCACCAGTCTCCACCACCACCCACATACCAGGACCACCCACAGGGACAACCTTACGGACCACCTCCGCCAAGCCCACCCCATCACGCCCCAAGACCACCCTCGCCACACACACTGTCACCTCGACCACATCCTCTGTGACACCCACCACCCACCGAGTCATCACCCCAACACAC
>NC_048233.1:90592938-90593226 GCF_002007445.2 Ailuropoda melanoleuca
CACCCCTAGCTCACTCAGCACGGCCAAAACCTCCACTTCCAGGGAGCCTTATCCTTCAGTACCCATCCACCGCGAAACCTCATCCGCACCCAAACCCACCGTCTCCCACACGCCGCCTACCACGGGAACCCCAACCTCCGTGACAGCCATGGCCACGGCCACAACCATCAAGCGACACACGCCACTCACTTCTCACTCCACGCCCATGCCACCAGGCTCTGCCACCACCCACACGACTGGTCCCCCTACGGGGACATCCTTCCGGACCACCACCACCTGGCTCAGCCC
>NC_048233.1:90593231-90595845 GCF_002007445.2 Ailuropoda melanoleuca
CCCTGAGACCACCCTCTCCACGCACGCTGCCCCCTCGACCACCTCCTCTGTGACTCCAACCACCCACCGAGTCATCAAACCAACACACCCAGAGAACCCATTCACCCTCTCCCCGGCCACACACCCGGGATCCTCTTCGGGGCGCCCACACATCCCGATTCCAGGGACACAGCCCACGCACACGACCCTGTCACTCACACGGACCACGCACACCCCTAGCTCACTCAGCACAGCCAAAACCTCCACTCCCAGGGCGTCTTCTCCTTCCTTACCCATCCACCACGAAACCTCATCCGCCCCCAAACCCACTGTCTCCCACACGTCGCCTGCCACGGGAACCCCGACATCCGTGACAGCCACTGCCATGGCCACGGCCACGACCATCAAGCGACACACGCCGCTCACTTCTCACTCTGCGCCCACACCATCGGTCTCCACCACCACCCACATGACTGGTCCCCCAACGGGGATATCCTTCCGGACCACCACCGCCCAGCCTAACACATCTCACCCTGAGACCACCCTCTCCACGCACGCTGCCCCCTCGACCACCTCCTCTGTGACTCCAACCACCCACCGAGTCATCAAACCAACACACCCAGAGAACCCATTCACCCTCTCCCCGGCCACACACCCGGGATCCTCTTCGGGGCGCCCACACATCCCGATTCCAGGGACACAGCCCACGCACACGACCCTGTCACTCACACGGACCACGCACACCCCTAGCTCACTCAGCACAGCCAAAACCTCCACTCCCAGGGAGTCTTCTCCTTCCTTACCCATCCACCACGAAACCTCATCCGCCCCCAAACCCACTGTCTCCCACATGTCGCCTGCCACGGGAACCCCGACATCCGTGACAGCCACTGCCACGGCCACGGCCACGACCACCAAGCGACACACGCCACTCACTTCTCACTCTGCGCCCACGCCACCAGTCTCCACCACCACCCACATACCAGGACCACCCACAGGGACAACCTTACGGACCACCTCCGCCAAGCCCACCCCATCACGCCCCAAGACCACCCTCGCCACACACACTGTCACCTCGACCACATCCTCTGTGACACCCACCACCCACCGAGTTATCACCCCAACACACCCAGAGACCCCTTCATCCCCCTCCCCTGCCACACACCTGGGCTCCACTTCTGAGTCTCCACACATCCCGAGCACAGGGACACAGCCCACACACACCACCCCACCACTCACGTGGACCACGCACACCCCTAGCTCACTCAGCACGGCCAAAACCTCCACTTCCAGGATATCTTACCCTTCAGTACCCATCCACCACGAAACCTCATCTGCCCCCAAACCCACCATCTCTCACACGCCACAGGCCACAGGAACCCTTACCTCCGTGACGGCCACCGCCACCTCCACGGCCACCACGAGCAAGCAACACACGCTACTCACCTCTCACTCTGCGCCCACGCTATCTGTCTCCACCACTGCCCACACGACAGAACCCCCCACGGGGACATCATTACGGACCACCTCCACCCAGCCTAACACATCTCGCCCTGAGACCACCCTCTCCACGCACGCTGCCCCCTCGACCACATCCTCTGTGACTCCAACCACCCACCGAGTTATCACCCCAACACACCCAGAGACCCCTTCTTTCCCCTCCCTTGCTACACACCCGAGATCCACGTCTGCGCCTCCANACCGCCCACACGACAGAACCCCCCACGGGGACATCATTACGGACCACCTTCGCCCAGCCCAACCCATCGCGCCCCGAGACCACCCTCTCCACGCACGCTGCCCCCTCAACCACATCCTTGGTGACTCCCACCACCCACCGCGTCATCAAACCAACACACCCGGAGACCCCTTCTTCACCCTCTCCTGCTACACACCCGGGCTCCACGTCTGCGCTTCCGCACACCCCCAGCACGGGGACACAGCCCACGCACACCACCCCGCCACTCACACAGACCACGCACACCCCTAGCTCACTCAGCATGGCCAAAACCTCCACTTCCAGGGAGCCTTACCCTTCAGTATCCATCCACCACGAAACCTCATCCGCACCCAAACCCACCGTCTCCTATACGCCGCCTACCACAGGAACCCCAACCTCCGTGACATCCACGGCCACGGCCTCAACCATCAAGCGACACACGCCACTCACTTCTCACCCCACGCCCACGCCACCAGTCTCCACCACCACCCACACAACAGGACCTCCCACAGGGACAACCTTACGGACCACCTCCGCCAAGCCCACCGCATCACGCCCCGAGACCACCGTCTCCACACACTCTGTCACCTCGACCACATCTTCTGTGACACCCACCACCCACCGAGTCATCACCCCAACACACCCGGAGACTCCTTCTTCACCCTCCCCTGCTACACACCCAGGCTCCACTTCTGAACCTCCACATGTCCCCAGCACGGGGACACAGCCCACGCACACCACCCCGCCACTCACGCGGACCACGCACACCCCTAGCTCACTCAGCACGGCCAAAACCTCCACTCCCAGGGAGTCTTCTCCTTCCTTACCCATCCACCACGAAACCTCATCCGCCCCCAAACCCACTGTCTCCCACAT
The DNA here is from genome assembly GCF_002007445.2 of Ailuropoda melanoleuca. Classification (NCBI taxonomy): domain Eukaryota; kingdom Metazoa; phylum Chordata; class Mammalia; order Carnivora; family Ursidae; genus Ailuropoda; species Ailuropoda melanoleuca. Next base: position 90,595,807 of record NC_048233.1, read on the forward strand.
GTCGCCTGCCACGGGAACCCCGACATCCGTGACAGCCAC
>NC_048233.1:90598097-90738848 GCF_002007445.2 Ailuropoda melanoleuca
GGGACACATCCCACGCACACCACCCCGCCACTCACGCGGACCACGCACACCCCTAGCTCACTCAGCACAGCCAAAACCTCCACTCCCAGGGCGTCTTCTCCTTCCTTACCCATCCACCACGAAACCTCATCCGCCCCCAAACCCACCGTCTCCTATACGCCGCCTACCACGGGAACCCCAACCTCCGTGACATCCACGGCCACGGCCACGGCCACCAAGCGACACACGCCACTCACTTCTCACTCTGCGCCCACGCCATCTGTCTCCACCACTGCCCACACGACAGAACCCCCCACGGGGACATCATTACGGACCACCTTCGCCCAGCCCAACCCATCGCGCCCCGAGACCACCCTCTCCACGCACGCTGCCCCCTCAACCACATCCTTGGTGACTCCCACCACCCACCGCGTCATCAAACCAACACACCCGGAGACCCCTTCTTCACCCTCTCCTGCTACACACCCGGGCTCCACGTCTGCGCTTCCGCACACCCCCAGCACGGGGACACAGCCCACGCACACCACCCCGCCACTCACACAGACCACGCACACCCCTAGCTCACTCAGCATGGCCAAAACCTCCACTTCCAGGGAGCCTTACCCTTCAGTATCCATCCACCACGAAACCTCATCCGCACCCAAACCCACCGTCTCCTATACGCCGCCTACCACAGGAACCCCAACCTCCGTGACATCCACGGCCACGGCCTCAACCATCAAGCGACACACGCCACTCACTTCTCACCCCACGCCCACGCCACCAGTCTCCACCACCGCCCACACGACTGGTCCCCCCATCGGGACATCCTTCCGGACCACCTCTGCCCAGCCCACCCCATCGCGCCCCGAGACCACCCTCTCCACGCACGCTGCTCCCTCTACTACATCCTTGGTGACTCCCACCACCCACCGCGTCATCACCCCAACACACCCGGAGACCCCTTCATCCCCCTCCCCTGCTACACACCCGAGCTCCACGTCTGCACCTCCACACGTCCCCAGCACGGGGACACAGCCCACGCACACCACCCCGCCACTCACGCGGACCACGCACACCCCTAGCTCACTCAGCACGGCCAAAACCTCCACTCCCAGGGAGTCTTCTCCTTCCTTACCCATCCACCACGAAACCTCATCCGCCCCCAAACCCACTGTCTCCCACATGTCGCCTGCCACGGGAACCCCGACATCCGTGACAGCCACGGCTACGGCCACGGCCACGACCACCAAGCAACACAGGCCGCTCACTTCTCACTCCGCACCCACGCCATCTGTCTCCACCACCGCCCACACGACAGGTCCCCCCACGGGGATATCCTTCAGGACCACCACCGCCCAGCCCAAGCCATCACGCCCTGAGACCACCCTCTCCACACATGCTGCCCCCTCGACCACATCCTCGGTGACTCCCACCACCCACCGAGTCATCACCCCAACACACCCGGAGAGCTCTTCCTCCCCCTCTCCTTCCACATACCTGGGCTCCTCTTTTCTGTCCCCACAGGTCTCGAGCACGAGTACTGGCATTCACACCCTGACCTCCCTAGGCTCCCTAACCCCGTCCAGTATAGCCTCCGTTTCCTCTTTCATTTCTTCCCCAGGTTCGTCCACTCCCACCCTGTCCTCCGTGTCCTCTCTGCCCACCCACACCTTTCCCCCCTCTACTCTGCCCACCACGCCTACTGTTCATGGGACTCATGTCTCCCTATCCAGCACCAGCATTCTTCCTTCTCTGCCCCGAACCACACCCAGCACCCCCGTGTCCCACACCTTTTCTTCCCACTATACCACCTTACAGTCTACAAGCCTCACCACTCAAAACCCTGCATCCAGTTTTTTTTCATCCACTGTTGGGATGACAGCCATCCTCACTTCTCCAGTCACTAACCTCACCACTGGACAAGTTAGTACCGCTAGAGTGCCGACCACCGTGATCCCGGCCAGCTCGACCTCTTTCCACGGAAGCTCATCCCTTCATACCACAGGGTCCTTGTCTACTGGGGCACCATCCGTCTCCTCTCCGGTGCCATCTCCGTCCAGCTCTGCAGGTAAGGGATGTAGCTCCGTACCCACCTTACAAACTTGGTGCACAGCATCTTCAGCATTGCCTCGTCACCCTGGAGAGCACCATGGCTCACTCCCACAGAGTCCCTGCCTCTCACTGTCCTCACATACTGCCTGATGGCTTCTGGGCTGTGCTGTTGCCTCCCAGCCCGTTCCCCACTCCGCCATACTCCCAGCCCGACGTGCATGCTGCTGCCAGGGGCTCACCGGTCATCGTGCAGTGTGATCTGCTTTCTTCCCCATAATGCCTTCACTTCTCCTGAGGTCAGCAGGCAGCACAGCATGCTGAGCTCAGACGAAGTCACACCCATCCCTCCGACCATCCGTACGTCCTGGCATCTGAGAAGGCCAACATCCCACCAGCAGGCAGGGACTGTGTCATGCCTTCCTCTTCTGTGTGTACCCCATGTCCTTAGGACAGTTCTCTCAGCCTTCCCTGAGCTGCCTCCAGCCCCTCTCCCCACTCCTCTCTAGACACGTCTCTAATACACTCCAGTCTGGCCAAAATGGGTGCCTCACCTCCCCTAGGAGGCCCCCTTTCCCTCATCTGGGTTTGCATGCCTGCACTGTACCTGACTCACTCATTCCCTACCCCCACCTCACATCTCCTGCTGCGGTCCTGGCCTCTCTCGGAGGCAACTCTCTCAGAAGCCCTCCATGGCTGCCCCTTCATGAGCACACAGGAGTTCAGGAGCAGCAGGGATCCTGTGACTCAAGTACTCCCACCCTCCCTGAGGGAACAGAGAGAAAAATGAAGGGCCAATACGTACACACCTCCCCCCAGGAGACCACTGGGGGCAGGCAGGACTAGCAGCCAAGGGCTCCACCATTCTTCCGGGCCCCACCTGTCCTCCAGAGACACCCCTCCCCTCCCTTCCGGGTGTTCGCTGCACAGTACCCCTCCCTGGGACTGGGTTCCCCTCCATGTCCCCCGCCGTCCCCCAGGCAGGCCTGTCCACAGTAATGAATTTCCTCCTGTGAGACGGACTGGGTGCAGGCTGTCCATAAGGAGGGGATGAGAAATGAGGGAGCAAAAGCAGGAGATGGGGGAAGACATCTGAGGGCAATGGGAACCCATGGGGACATACCTCTCATGCCCACCTCCAGCAGACATGCAGGGCGGGCAGGGCAAAAAGGGCAGACCGGCAGGTCTCTGCTCGGGAACATCTTAGCTTTCTCACTCCTAATGCCAGTGCTGCTCTACCTGCTGCCAGGGCACCAGAGGCAGCTTGCCAGCAGGTCAGGGTCTCTGGCTGGGTCCACACCCTGCCCCTCCAAGAGCACAGACCCCTTTAGGGAGCTCCTGAGGCGCCATCCATCTCTTCCAGGGATGTGCAAACCCTCCCCCCATCCCTCTGGCAGGTTCTGGTCCCAGCAGACCAGAGACACCCATGCCCACAAGCTGGTATTGGTCCACAAGAGAAGGGGCCCAACAGTGGCCCACTAGGGCTCAGAAAACCCTTGACCTGGGGATACCTCCAGGGTATCCAGCTCTCAGGAGAAACACCCAAAACGAGAGCCCATCAGTCTTTGTTCCCATGCAGAGCTGTGAGGTCCAAGGTCAGCGGGGCTGGGACAAGGGGAGACTGCCTGGGGCAGGGGCCCGAGTGCAGGGGTGGGAGCTCAGGGGAGACCCCATCATGGGCAGGAAGGGATACTCATCTCACGTAAGCAATTGTGCAGCTTTCAACCTGGCCCTCTTTACTCAACTGAGCCACATTCATCCCCACTTCCAGTGTCTTGTCACCAGGGTCAGGTCTGTGTCAGCCCTCCAGCCATGCCCTGGAGCTGGCGTCTGACCACACCTCTCTCCTCTCCCAGGGGTCTGCGACGTGAAGGAGCTTGAGGAGGAGGTCACGTACCGAGGGTGCACTGCCAATGTGACAGTGACCCGCTGTGAAGGCTTCTGTGCCTCCTCGGCCAGGTGAGTGCTGGTCCCAAGCAGCCTCCAAACAGTGCTGGGCTTGGAGCTTGGAGCCTGCCCCATCCAAGAGCAAGTTGCTGGCCCCAGGCAGCATCCTATCCAGTCAGGTAGGCCTAGCCAGCATCCCACTTCCATCACGCCTGACTAAGGCAAAGGCAGACCCTCGGCTGACTGCCTGAGAGCTGGGGAGGTCAGCAAGGGCCAGGATGGGTGGGGCATGCCCCTGAGGGCCCCGCCTGGGAACTCAGTACCCACCCTTCTCTCTGGGGCCGTCCAGGAGGCACATGAGCACTCCTGGGGTGGTGGCCCTGACCCACGCTCCTGGCTCTGGCTTCTTTGCAGCTTCAACACCCACACGAACCAAGTGGACACCCACTGTAGCTGCTGTCACCCGCTCAGCTCCTACCAGAAGCAGTTTGTGCTGCCCTGCTCAGACCCCGAAGCGCAGGGCCAGCAGCTGGTGCTCACGCTACACATGTTCAGCAGCTGTGCGTGCAGCCCACGGCGCTGTGGGGACTAGGGACACAGCCCCCAGGTGTGAGGACAAAGCACCGCTCCAACACCACCCCCACCACCTCTCCCGATGCTGGCTTGCCGTGCCTGGCAGCCCCTCTCCTTCCACAAGGCACGGCCTCAAAGAGCCCTCACACGAGGCTTACCAGGGCACCCGAGGGAAAGGAGGCCGCCAGGCAGAAGCTGCAGAGCCTGACCAAGCCCAGCAGGCTGGAATAACCTGGTGGCCTCCTGGCCATACCTGTCAGCCCTCCACACAGCCTCCCAAACTTTGAAGGTGGCCACGCGCCCCTCCCACCGGGTCCCCAGAAACAGTCTGAGCAGCAGGTGCCTGGGTGGGGCAGCAAGAAGGGCCACTCTAGAGGGAGGCCTGAGAAAAGGGGATACAGGTCCCATGAAGTACGGGATATCTGAGCAAGGACGGGCGGGGAAGAGACACAGGGCAGCAGCAAAGACGGCAGCGAGGAGAGGACCCCACAGCCAGAGAAGGGAAGGGAGGGGAGGACGCAGGTGCCAGCCAGCATCAGCACCTGCCCATCACCAAGCTCACCCTGGGGAGCAGCATCGCAGGTCCACGCACGACAAATCCACTGTATACAGATAACAAATAAACCAGCATTGCTCAACGCACAGGGGCTGGCCCGTGAGCTCTGTCTGTTGTCTCCCACACACCTGGGGCATTTGTGAGCCCCCAAACCCACACCCACAGAGTGACAGGCACAGGACCCTGAGCGCGGGCCTCCGCAACGGCAGCAGCACCCAGACTGTGACTCACTCCGGTCACCTCCCCGAGACCCACACTGCAGCGAAGGGCTGCCTGTGCCCCTTGCCACCCCACCAGGCTCCCACATGGCGCGCCTCTGAGGAGCCCAATCAATCCCTGCTGCTAAGCCAGGGGTACCCAGAGTGGACCCTGTGGTGCTGACAACGGATGTGTTTGTTTAGGACAAACCTGCCAGCCAACACCTACCACCCACACCTCCACCCACCAACAGAACAGAGGTCCTGGCTCAGCTCTGCTCTGGCCACCCTAGGGTACAGACGGGTGGCCTGGCCGGCAGCTTACAGCGACGGCACATGAGAGCCAAGGACAAGAACAACATGCAGAGCTCACCCTCAACATGGTTCTCCACGCCCACACACAGCCCCTCCTCCACCCACACAAGGTCCCACATGCCCCAGGAAAGAGACCAGCTCACCTTCCAGAATCTGCTTTGCTGCCCACACTTAACACTCTGATCAAAAACAGCAACCAGTCCAAGGTGACTACGGTTATGACGCACTTCTCTGAAGCCCAAAGATGAGTGAGACTGGCTACACAGCCTCTAGAGCCAGCAGCAAGCCTCCCGCCGCCATGCCGTAAACCCACGGCCTCAGACACTCGGACCCTCAGCACTGCCGATATCCCGTTAATACCACAGTGCGGGGGAAAGGAATACAGAATTCAATCCAGTCATACGTAGTCTCGTTGGTAGTCATGAAAACCACCACCGTTTCCAACTTCTGGATTTCCAACCCTGCCCCAGAGACTCCTCCAGTGGGCACGGCAGGAAGCCCACGTGCACTGTGCTCCCGTACCCAGAGACCTGCGGATGGTACCCGGGCCGCACACGGACACACCACAGCAGCCCGCGGGCCTTGTCACACATCTCCTGCACCCGGCACCACCCACCACAGTAGCCAGACGGCCTGGCCGAGGTCTCGCCCCGCTAGACCCGCTGCTGCTTCTCTCAGAGAATCGGAGACGAACTATCGGCAACAGAGCAGAAGCGTTTCGACACCATTTCAAAGAAATCTGCATCTTCCTTTAAACTTGTCATTTCCCTTCCTTGGGCAATTACGCACAGAGCTGTCTTGACCTCTGTGAACAGGACCCCCGGGCCCTCGTCCCTTCTTCTGACCCACCTGCACTGCAGGCTCAGTCTCTCCTTCTTAAACACACACCGGTATCCCTACCGGACCCAAAGGGGATCCGGTTTGGAGAAGCAAGGCCGAGACACACTTGTAGACAGGACTGTTTATTTGCAGCACGGCCATGAGGACAAATGACAGAGATGAAGAAAAATGCAACACACGGGAGCCTGGTCCTCCATCCTCGTTGATCAAAACTGTTCTGACAGCAACTCACACAACCTCTGAGAGACGGTCTCTTTACTCGTGCGCAGCGTGAGTCGGTACATCTGAAACAGAACGCGGCAGGTCAGCGGCCGCACGCAGGCTCGTGCGCCCTCAGCCGACGGCCCCTCGAGCTCCCCCTGCTCGGTGCTTCCCTGGAGGCACCCAGCGTTTTGCAAACACGCTCTCAAGCAGCTAAAACACAGAAAGTTTGACAGTAACCAGTGGCAGCCGCGTGTGGAGCTGCTGGAACACTTGCGTGCCCTGGGCAGGGCACAGAGCTGGGGGGCCGCTCTGGAGCGCGAGCCGGGCACAGAGCCCAGGAGCCTGCACTTCCATCCCTGGCGCTTCCCAAGTGAAAGGAAGACAGACAGCCACACGAAGGTGCACTGCGACTCCACTCAACAACACGACCCCAAACTGGCCGGGCCCAGCTGCCCATCCACAGGCCTAGGTAAGCCAACGGTGCGCACACAGCCGCAAGGGTGAGGGCCGGAGCAGGGCCAGACCGGCCTGACGGCAGCCCCGTGGCAGCAGTCTCTCCAGGAGGTCGAGACAGATGGTGGGAGAGTGAACCCCAGGGCACTTTCTGGAGTGACAGAAATGTTCTATGTATCAGCGGGACAGCGGAGGTTACACAGGGGGACACATCTCTCAGAACTCCTCAGACGACCCCACTTAGGACCCATACCACACCACAACCAGAACACAGCTCGGGCGTAGCTAGCTCTTTCCTCGAGAAGTCTGACCTGGGCTTGCAGGTTTGGCTCCAGACGCAGGAGGCATCCGATCTGGGTGGTTCTGGTGTGTATGATGCCGGCCCCCACAAAATTCGCAGGGTTAGGGTCAACATCTTCGAGGAGCGCGGAACCAAACCCAATGATCTGTGCCACAGAGAGACAGGCGTGTAGGGCAGTGCGACTGGGGACCAGTCTCCCTCCAGAGCCCGGGGCGGCGTGCCGACCCCGGGAATACCCATCAACACGCCTTACCTTGGCTTTGGTGACTTCTGTGTCCATTGGATGCTTTGCTTTGAAAATGTTCTGCACTTCCTGTTGGGGACTGTGAGGTACAATCAAGGGTCAGCACACTGAGCCAGGTCAGAGTGGGAGGACCCGGCCCTGCCCCCTGCCCCCTCACTCACCTGCTCAGCTGCTTCCAACGCTGAAAGAAATCCTGAGAAGCCATTTCTGTGGGCTGGAAAAATTTGTTGAGTGTGATAGGCAGCTTGACAGACACATTCTGAAAGGTTCCCCCATACCTACGAGCGACACAGAGACATAGTGAGCAGAGCACATGGGCAGCCGAAAATTCTGGATCTCAACTACAGAACTAAATTCCTAGTTTGCAAATCAGAGGGGCACAGGGAATGCCCGCTGCTGTGGGAAGTGGGGAGGGGGGAATGGTGTGTTCTGAAAGGGTGGCACAGAGCCACAGAGAGACCGGGTCCATCTCAGCATGCAGCGTCATTTACAGAAGAGGACCAACGAGCCGGGCGCTGCACCAGCCTCTCTGTGCGCGTCTGGGAGTGTGGCTCGGACCAGGCACCGCTGGGCCCCGCAGGCCAGGTCAGCGACGGGTCTCGGGCAGGACCGCCCCGCCCCCGGCCTCTACACCCCCTCAGTTTTCCCCACAGCCCATTTCCTACAACTACGAGTCGGTTTAACTTGTACGGGATTTTTCCTTCTTCCATGAAAAGAAACTAAAAAAGGCGTTTGCCTACAGAACGAAAAAAAAAATTTGCCTATTTCCCTAAATTCTACAAAGTACATGGTCTTCAGTTCTCTGTGTTTTTAATGTTTAAAAACACACTCTTCCGAAACTTGAACCTTACCAACACCCTACCGGAGCCAGCTGTTCACACACATTCTATCCTACTCACTGAAAAAGGACAGCCAGGAACCGAGGACCAATACAAAACATATTTTTTAAAAAATAATCAAAGCATGGGGCACCTGGGTGGCTCAGTGGGTTAAGCGTCCGACTCTTGATTTCACTCAGGTCATGATCTCAGGGTCCTGGGTTGGAGCCTCTGTGTCAGGCTCTGTGCTGAGCGGGGAGTCTGCTTGAGACACTCTCTCTCTCTCTGCCCCTCCCCCCCTCCCCCCTCTCAAAAATAAGTCTTAAAAAAGATAATGACCAAAACGGCATGTATGCTTGGAGGACACTGGACAACAACGCACCCCCAGATGGGAGGGCCTGGGGTGCCATCCCCACAACGGACCTGCAGAGCAGTGGCCACGCGGGGGCACAAAGGACCCAGCCGTCCCAGCCCCACAGCACGGGCCCCGTTCCCATCTCTCAGCTGGAAAGCACGGGACCTGAGCGACACAGCGCTGGCTCGCGGTGGCTCCCGGGAGCCTGTGCACACCTTCGCTCCCTCACTTCCCAGACGCTGTACCCCTAACACTGCAGTGTGCACAGCGGGTGCCACCACTCACCTGGGTCCCACTCGGCCCTCACAACAGCCTCCAAAGAAGGATGCGGAGGCTCAACAAGGACAGAGGCCCCCCAGGGACACCACTGTGAGTGGGCACGACCCCCCAGCCCCAAGCTCCAGGCAAGAGCAGGCTGGCACTCGGCCCGCTGGCCCGTGAGCTCGTCACCTGAACTGGATGTTGAGGACCGGCGCCTCCGTGAAGTCGGACACACACTCTATGTTCACGACCTGCTGCACCTGTGCACCGCCGTCCACCGTCGGGTCCACGGGCTTGGTCTGCAAGCTCAGATGTGCTGTGTCAAGGAGGCCATGTCAACACTGGGGAATCGTGTCCAAGCTGAGCAAGCCCCGGAACATTCTAGAAGGGGGTCTATAAGAGTCAGAGCTCATGCTCCTGATCTTGGAAGAAACCTCTAATACGTTAACCCTACATACATGTTATCTTTAATGATTGACTAGAAACGCTTGCCTTTAACAACGTATGTTCAACATTTACCTTAAAATAAAAACGGGCCTGGCCCGTGGCAAGCAGGTTGCTGCTTTGCCTCCTTAGGGGACGCAGCACCCTTGTCAGGGGCGCTGGGGCGTTCCCAAGCCCCATTTTGTTTGGTTGGCCCATCCTTGGGAGAAAGAGAGATCTGGGTACCAACGCTGGTATCAGCTGGTCACGTTCTAACCATATTCCTGGCACTTATTAGGGACAAGGCTCCAGTGTGGACACAGCCGCTGGAGAAAAGCAGAGCGCGGCCCAAGTGTGCAGCCCTGGTTCCAGGTGGCCCAAGGCCACACTCGCTCTACTGTCACCAGCTGCTCACTCAGGGAGACTCCCAGAGGAAACCAGAGCTCAGGGGGCTTAAACATCACATGGCAGGAGAACAAAACAAAGGGAAACAAAAGTGAGTCCGAGAGCCCAACGGCTCAGCAGCGGACGCTTGCACACCGGTCTCCCACATGCCACAGCAGCTCCCTCGAGACGTGAGACAGCAGCTCGAGGGTGCCGCAGCACCCGGGGCATTGGGCTCTTTTGATAAAGAACAACTTCCTCAAAACCCTCCTCTAAACCCCAAGCGCCCACCTGCCGGGGGCACAGAAAACGAGAGACAAGGATATTCGTCTGAAGGTCATCCGAACAGATCAGTGTTGGAGTGAAATTTAAGAACTGTGTGGAGGTCTTATTTCCATAAAATATAAACATCCGACCTAAAAGGGAAAACACAATTTGTTTCATAAACATCCTGAATGTTAAGAGTGAAAAACCCAAGAATCCCTGTTACCCGCTGAACTCCAGGGAAGGGCTAGGCAAGAAGCTGGTGGCGGGCAGACGCGGGGTCACGGCTCCCCCTGCTGGGGGAATTCAGCTCTCCATCTAACGCACAACCTTTCCTGGGACAACGCCCTGCCTGGGACCTGGGACCTGGGACCTGGGACCTGGGACGGCCTGGCCACACCTGCCTCCCCCACAGCGATGCCCTGGCCAGTACCACAGCAGCTCATGTGCTGGACGCTGGAGGAAAAGATGCCCCAATGTAGTCAGTTACTTAACATCGCAACAGAAATCTTTATCTTTCTGAACATTTCTATTCTCTCTGAACTCAAACTGGAAAGTGAATTTCAAGTGCCCTGCTGAGGACAAACTGCGGCACCAGCCCACCCACCCTGAACGTGGAGGGCCACCACAGCCCCGAGCAGGAGGGACGCCCCACCAGCCGCTCAGAACAGAGCTCCCAGGAGGAGGCTTCTGCCAACCCTCACAACATCCCTACAACACCCTGGAGGGCAGAGGACCTACTTCTCTCCCGCTGTCCACACGTGTACTTGGTCCTACACAGAACACTCGGTCCTCACAAGGCGCAGAGAGGGCACCCGAGAGGAAGGCGGGCGGCCCGCCGTCCACCAGAGCCCCCAGCAACACCCCAATGGTCAGTGCACAGTTTTCTTTGGGGGGAGACTCTAAAGCACTTTCAGAAGTCGTGCCAAAATACACATAACAGGGACGCCTGGGTGGCTCAGTTGGTGAAGCATCTGCCTTTGGCTCAGGTCCCAGGGTCCTGGGATCGAGTCCCGCATCAGGCTTCCTGCTCAGCGGGGAGCCTGCTTTTCCCTCTCCCTCTGCCTCTCCCCTGCTTGTGTGCTTTCTCTTTCTGTGTCAAATAAATAAATAAAATCTTTAAAAAAATAAAAAAAAATACACAGAACATAAAATGTACCATCTTCACCATCTCTAAGCCCACAGCTCAGGGGCACCAAGTACATTCATGTTGTGCAGCTGCCCCTATCGTCTGCCTCCAGAAGTTTCCATCTTCCCAAACAGAGATTCTGTCCCCAAGACACTGACCCTCATCCCTCCCCCACCCCGGCACCCACCGTCCACTCTCCGTCCCCCTGAGACACCGGCTCCTGTCCCTCCCCCAGCCCCGGTGCCCGCCGTCCACTCTCCATCCCTGTGAATCTGGAGACCCCAGGGACCTCGTGTGGGTGAATCCAGCAGGATTTGTCCCTTTGTGTCTGGCCTGTTTCACTCAGCATCACGTCCCCCAGGTCCATCCACGCTGTGGCCGGTGTCAGCGTGTCCCTCCGTGTTCGGGCTGAGTGACAGTCCGGTGTGTGGATGGACCACGTTTATCCGCTTGTCCATCGGTGGACACTTGGGCTGTTTCCATGCGTCGGCTGCTGTGAACGTGCGTGTGCAAGCGTCCACTCGAGTCCCTGTCCACGTACTCTGGGTAAACACTTAGAAGAGGAACTGCTGGATCACACGGTCACTGCGTTTTCAGTTTTTGGAGGAACCGCCACACCGTGTCCCACGGCTGCCGCACCGGCTTCCATTGCCGCGGACGGTGCAGGAGGGACCCCCTGCGCGTCCTCCCACACGGGGGGGTTTCTGCTTTCTCTCGACAGCGGCTGTGCTGATGGCCGGAAGTGGTTCCTCCCGGTAGCTCTGATGTGCGCATCCCTGACCAGCAGGGACCTGGGGCAGCTCCGTGCTTGTTGGCCAGTTGTAGGTCTTCTCTGGAGAGACGTGGGCGCCAGTCCTCTGCCCATCTTTGAATCAGGTTGTTTTTTTATCGTTGAGATTTAGGACTTCTCTGTATATTCTGGAAACTAAGCCCTTATCAGATGCGTGACTTGCAAATATTTTCTGCCCATAGTTTCTTTTTTTTTTTTTTTTTTTTNTTTTTTTTTTTTTTTTTTTTTTTTAAGCAAACCAGTTTTATCGCTCCTTTCCATTTGGCTCCCAAGACGGACCACAAAATGTGGGAGAATGGTGGGTGGTAGTGACAACAGAAGGGTGCTGGGGTTAATGAGAGATTCTGCCCATAGTTTCTAAGCGAAGGTTTTCGTTAAGTAATTAAAGCACATACCCAAATTCTGCCGGAATTCAGACTTCAGTCCGATTTGAAGCAGCTGGTTTTCAAACAGCACACCATTATTTTTACAGACGAACCTAGGGGGAAGGGACAGCGTGTGAGTCCCTCAGAGCCACCCAATGAAAATATAAAGATTTGCTTTGAAAAAGAGTCTAACACACAAAAAGGCCAGAAAAACGTCTATGGGACTCGAAAGTAAAGTTAAGGTAGAAAAATATTCTAGAAACACCAGTAAAAGGTGCCCACTAGAGACCCAGATGGGATCACACAGGACAGGGCAGGACGGTGCTCTGTCCCCCACGAAAGCGCTGATCCACGACTCAAACACGCACACCCCAGGGCCCAGCACACATTCTCAGGCCGGACCGGACGCAGGGCGCTGGCCGCAGCTTTGGGGGTGACCACTAGCATGGCACCCAGGCTGCTGCAGGCGATGCCCACCCCTCAATGCAGGGTTAGTGTCTGCACCCCACGGGGGCCCAGGGTTTGGCTCACTACATGACATCTACACTACACAGAATGGGGAGAAAATAAAATAACGTGTGTTTGAGTTTTGCTTGTACTTATCTCAGAGGAGCTTAATGTGTCCTGGCCGCCTCTACCACAAATCACAATTACGCAGTGAACTGGGACCAAAAGAGGGGGCGACGGTTAGGGGAGGTGCGATACAGTCAAAGAAGCAGTAAAAGCCAGCCCTGCTCGCTGGCCACCTACTCGGGGGGTCCCCAAACCACACACGAAGGACGAGGCGCAGTCCAGATTGGGCAGTGCGGCAGGTGGGCAGAAAGGCCACTGCCCCATGGAGCCCTTTGTGACATCCGAGGGCAGCGAGAGACAGACGCTCCCTGGCAGCAGCCCCCACGCCCCAAAATCCCCGAGTCCGGCTGTGCTGCTGGCCTGGAGAAGCTCGGAGCCGGCGCTCCCTGCCTCGTCCTGTTTGGTACAACGGTGCCTGCAGGCACTCCACAGAGGTTCAGGTGCTGCTGACGTGCGTGCGCGACCACCGGCCCTGAGCAGCACTGCAGCCACCCTCACGGGGAGGAAGCAGCAGCACAGACGGCCGGAGGCATGGTGCGCCCAGGGATGGCTGGGCCTGGTCCGCCACAGGACCCGCTGCACAGAGTTGTGCTCCCCTCAGTCCCCACAGCTGCCCTCCTGCCTCGTCCAGCACCCCCATCTCAGCACAACAGGCTCTCTCCCCAGTTCGCGCCGCTCACGCTGCACGCAAAGCCTCAGCAGGTAAAACACAGCCCATTCGGGATGCGCAACCTTCGTCCACAACAACCTGAGCCGTGTGCGACCCGCTGCCCCACAACTGATCCCCAGGGACCAGGCAGCAGGGCTCCTCGCCCACACGGCCACAGGCCCAGTGCAGACCTGGGGAGGGGCCAGCCCCGTGCCCCACCCCCAGATGCAAGCGCTGAGGTGGACGTGGCCTGGCTGGTCGTACTAAACCACTGTAAGCTGACATTGATCAAGGAAGTGGCAAGGGCACTGACCCATGACCCGCCAGGTGACAGATGTAGCTTAACAGTCAATACCTAGTTGGCTGGTGGGCTTCGAGGGGCCGCCTCAGCCACAACCTGACCCTGTGAGGTTAGGGGCTCCTGACGCCCACCGTGAGCCGTGCTGTCCTGAAGGGCCCTGCATCCCGACCCACGCCCTCTGCAGCAGCAACGAGGCCCAAATGGCCAGGCTCCCCCACGCCAGCTGGGATGCTGTGAAGCAGAAAAGCTGCCGTCAACGGCACCATGCCTCCTGCCCCGACCCCTGTGAGGAGAGCCGTGCGGACCTGCACACACACAAGGGCCAAGAACGCCAGGTGACGCCCCTGCTCCAGACCGCTGCCCAGAACAGGACACCCAGCATACAGCCCAGCTCTCTCCCCATGCCTCACAAGCTGGGGTGTGCAGCGCTTTCCAATCTCCAACTCAGCACTTGTAGAAACCACAGACCGTCGCTCACACCCGTCCAAACCCGCCTCTCCTCACCAGCTTCAACAAGCAACAGGAAGCAAGAATTCACATGCAGTGAGAACACCAAGAGACAGGGAAGCTGCAAAACCACACTAATCTTCCTCCTGTGGTCACAACACCGAGGACAAGGGGCCCCTCTGTGAGGACGCCTGTCTCTGTCCGGCCGGCCTGCCCCCATACCCAGGCCAAGCCCTCCCACACCTCCGGGCCAGATTTAAGGCCAGCAGAGACACAAGGGACAGAAAGCAGACAGGAAAAAGATACGGAACTGTGCAGCAGAGAAAGCAGGAAAGAAAACATGCTGGGAAGGGCAGTGTGACGTCCGCGTCCTGAAGACGGGAAGAGGGGCCACCTGGAGGGCTCACGGGAAGCAGTGCCCCATGCGCAGCAGGGGTGGGACGTCTTGATGAGGTGACATAGGAAGCAGTGAAGATGGGGCTGGTGGAGGGGAGGGTGGCACGCGCCTCGGGACAGACTGGGATAAAGCAGAAGCGGGCAACTGAGGAGTGTGTCTTAACAAAAAGGGCAGCCTGGGCACCTGCCAGGCACACACACACAGGGGCCGACGTCAGGGCTAGGAGTGGCACGGCCGGATGACAGGGTGCAGAGCGTGAAGGGGCACAGCTGTGGACGGAATGAAAAGCCAGCCCTGCAGCTTTTTTCACCTGATTTTCTTCTTCAGAAACTTAGCTACGTTTCTCTGGCGAGAACTGCCAGTCCATGACAGTGTGAGGTTTGTTCCAGAGCAAACCCACCGAGCACGGCTGGCGCCCTGAGCTCCACCAGCGAGGGCCCTGGGCAGTAAGGACCGAGGGCCCCTCCGATCAGCTGGCGCTGACTGTGGGCCCGGGCAGGGGTCAGAGGCCGAGAGAATCCCTGTCTTGAGGACACAAGAGACCGACTACCTGGCAAAGTTGTCTTCGGAGCCGGGAGCCAGTGGCGCAACTGCAGAGGGTGAGTCTGAGAACACATCCACGAGCAGCCCGCCAGAGGAGGGTGGGGGGCCTGCGGGGGCAGGGGGTGCAGCCCCCAGACCCAGGAGGTCTGCCGATGGAGAAGGCGTGGACTGGAAAACAAGGAAGGAGAGGGTCATCGGGGAACCCTCAGGCACACCAAGGCCAAGCAAGTACAAGCGCCCAAGCCCCCCACCCACGGCTCCCACCAGGCTGCTCCGGGCAAGCGGCCAGCACGTGAGGGGTGACTGCGCCCCAGGGTCAAGCCCACAGCTGGAGGGTCAGTAACAGCTGGAGGGTCAGTAACAATCTCACACGACTAGAAAAAGAGTCCACCTTTTTTCATGAAGATTATCTGAACAGGAAAAAAAGTTCTGAAAACACTTTTGCCACAAAGGAGGTCAAAAAGAACTAAGGGCTCACACGCCACTGTCAGCCTTGTGCAGTGGGAGTGAGTGTGAGAGACAAAGTCCACAAGCAACTCAGGGCACACTCTTGGTTTAACCCTGTGTAAGTCTTACTGAGTCACAGAGGAAAACACAAATAAAAAACCTATGCAACAGACACTTTTTGTTAAATGACTGCTTTTTGATCCTAGGTAAAAACAAAGAACAAAGCCACTGGGGGGCCATTCCCCCCACAAGCACTCACCCAGCCGACGTGCACACTCTGGCCCTGCACCCCGGGAGGTGAGGGGCTCTGGCTCCCCCTAGTGCGGTGCCCGCCACCAGAGCCAGGGATGAGCCGCTTGGCCTTGAGGACTCTCCCTGAACGACTTCTCAGTGTCCCACTGAGCGCTCATGAAGGCACGAGTCAGTCTGGAATCACGTGAGACTACATCCTGATGCCCCTTTGCTCTGCACTTGTATTTTGCTGGGTTTTAACATACACTCATCTTTTCAGGAACACAACCACACTGTGAGCTGAAGGAGGCCAAGTCCTTCCTTTAACCGGCATGTGGGCATCCCCCCGGGCACCGGCCAGTCACATCGCGGGTGAGGCCTCTGACTGCCACCTGTATCCAGTGTGGCCGTACTGTACCAGTGACACACGAAAGTCAGTGTGTTCATGTTAGTACAGTAAGTGCTCATTCCTCTTTCAAATTTAGTTAGAACGTTACACTGAATTTCTAAAGAATTTTATGTGTCAGTAGGTGATATCATGAAGGCATTCCACTCCAAGACAAGGCGGCATCACAAAACATGTGTTCTGCAACGAAGGTGTGGGTCTGACAGGGCTGAGAACCCTGCTCTGCATGACGGCCCCTCTTCCTCAAGGCTGGGGGTGGGGGTGTGCAGCACACAGAGACCAACCCTGAAGGAGCTCCCGGCAGAGCAGATGGGCTGGGCTCCTCAGTAAGGGGAAGGCCTGGGAGAGGAGTGGCATCAGTCACGTGGGCCCCCAGAGGAGGGATGGGAACCACGGAGGAGCTGTCAAGAGAAGGAATACCAGGAATTTCTGCAGCATCAGCAGATGCTGTGGCCTCTCAAGGTGGCCCCTGGCCCTCGCTGCCCCTGTGACAGTGCTCCTGGGAGCACAGCTCCTCACAACACTGTGTGACTAACTGTCATCATGGGCGGCTGACCACCTGAGGAGCACTGCAATATGCAAGGAAGGTGTCTGGGGTAGCTGACAGACCTACAGCCTAAATGGGGATGATTTCCCCCTGCCACCTATTGCAAGATCTTTACCACTGGTTCCTGAACAATGGTTCAAAAGTTTGTTCGAGATTTCTTTATTTATTTGAAAAACAAAGAGGAAGAGGGAGAGAAAGTCCCAAGCAGACTCCACGCCAAGGGCAGAGCCCAACATGGAGCTCAATCCCAGGACCCTGAGACCATGACCCCAGCCAAAACAAAGAGTCAGACGCTTAACCAATGAGCCACCGAGACGGCCCAATTCAAATGCCTTTGTTTGTTTAAGATTTTACTTATTTATTTGAGAGAGAGAGAGAGAACAAGGGGGGGGGGAGAAGCAGACTCCCCAATGAGCAGGGCGCCCAACAGAGGGCCCAGTCCCAGGACCCCGATATCACGACCTGAGCCGAAGTCAGACACTTAACCGACTGAGCCACCCAGGCACCCCCAAATGTTCCTTAAAGAACATCTTTTGTCCAGGGACGCCTGGGTGGCTCAGTCGGTTAAGTGCCTGACTCTTCATTTTGGCTCAGGTCATGATCTCAGGGTTGTGAGACTGAGCCCCACGTCAGCCCCTCCCCACCCCCCACCAAGTACACGAAGGCACACATGCTCTCTAAAAAAAAAATTACAAAAATTTTTTAAAAAAGAAAAAGAAATCTTTTGTCCAATTAAGTCAAATATGCACCCCAAAAATTACAGCACATGAAAGCAAGGCTGTTCTGCTGGGAGTACCCACCTGGACAACCGCTCCCTCCCCAGATCCCCAGGGCAGGCCTGCCCCAAGACAGCCATGTTGAGACCCACTGCCTCTCTGCTGCCTCCTCCTCCTTTCAGGACTCACAGAGACTGTCCCCGAGGAGTCTGCTTCTCAGCACAAGTTACCTCTCCTCGCCTCAACGGCAACAACAGGAATCAGAACAGCAAGGAGAATCCCGCCTGCCTACAGCGTGCATGTCGGCTCCAAGCTCCGCTGCTAGCCTGCACGCCCCGGGAGGACCGGGCAGGCTCCAAACACCCACAGAGATGGCCCTGGCACGAGACGCTCGCCGTGCAGACAAGCAAGCAGGAGGCACAGGAGCCAAGGCTCCAGGCCCACGGAAGGTGGACCCAAGCAGAGCAGCCTGTTACAAAGAAAACATTCTTCCAGCATCGTCTGTGACCCTGAGTAAGACATTCCAACCGATGCCATACCACAGTAAAACACACCGCTGTCTTCCACGTAAAAGCCTGACATCTCAATGCCATTCTGAGGCAGAGCCTCCCCTCCGAGGTGGGAACAAAAACTACGCGAGACTTTCAGCCCGGAGGGACCCCTCTCCCTTTTCTGCCCTGCTTCTCCTGCCCCCTCTGGAGGGGTCTCTGATCAGACCCCTGGCCATGTGAGCGCTGAGAACAGATCACCACTCACGTGATCATGATACCATCCACAGCACTGCCAGCTCCCGGCTCAGAAGGGCCGTCTGCTCACAACCACAAACACCTCGCCAAGGACACACTCACCAGGCAGTCAAGCAGAACGCTCACAGCCCCAAGTTAAAACATTTGCCAAGTTAACCTGGAACAGAGCCTGCCTCCTCCCTACCCCAAGACTGTGCCTTATCAACAACTTATTAAATCTTATCACACCTGCCTTCTCAAAGTGGGGCTCACTGCTCACATCCAGCGTCAGAGAGGGGCCAACGGATTCCCAAGTGCCACAGCCTAGACATAGCTGGGCAAGCCAGGTGTGGCCCAAGGCCTGATATGCATATGCCTCTCAAGAAAAATCAAGAACCAAATAAGGAGAGATCAGTGACAACCGTCAAAATAGACATGACAGCCCCTTTCCAGTGCTCACACGGGCGTGCTCAGCTGGCAGCTGGAGCTGCTGGAGAGGACGGCGCGGGCTGCTTCCCAATGCACAGACCGGCCATCGCAGTTTCTCCTGGGAGACAGCCCCACCCTGCACCGTGCGTGTCCGTCTCCAGACGACACCACTGGCAAGGAACCACTGCCCCCAGCACCACGGGAAGAACCCAACGTGGCGTAGCACGAACACCAGCTCACACGCAAGCCTGCAGGCGCACCACCTCCAGAAATCAGGCCATGTCACAAATCCAGTTTATCAACAAAACCCTGGCACCAGGATGACCCTCAGGACCTCCCCGCGAACAAGTGTCCATGCGCCCGGGGGGGTGGAGCCGGTCACCGCCTTCAAGGCTCAGGTCCATTCTGTGCCCAAGGGACAGGTGCAGAGGCACGGAGTTTGAAATGCCAGCCCTGTTAAATTACTCAGGGACAAAGGGATGACGGCCACCTGGAGAAAAAGCGTGTATTTATCATTCACTCTAAAACCAATTCATGAAATTTAGCTGCCAGAAACCATGGAGCAGGCATCACAAGGAAACATGCCAGAAGGTCCAGACTAAGCATCAGGGCTCAGGTGACTCCTGTCACAGTGGGGACCCCAAGTCAGGGGTCCGGGGAGGCCTGAATATAGGGGTCATGGAAGGCCTGGCACCCTCGGCTCGAAGGCCAGACACACGGTCAATAGGGACACACAAGCAGACCCCGCAAGGAGCACCAGGCCTCAGACATAAGTATGCTCCTGACAAGCACAGACCCCGGTCTGTCTGCACAGGGCCACACATCCTGTCTGACAGTGTTCCTCACAAAGACCCCGATATCGCTGATATCGCCAGTAGGGATTATTCACATCACTGGACCAAGATCCCGGAGAGGAAACAAAGCTCTCCGGGATTCCTTCCATAATGGACGAGCAGAAAGCCCACAGTTCTGGGGAGCCCACAGTCCCAGCGCCCAGGTGGCACCTACGTGGCTGGGCTGGTGTGCGTGCTCTCATGAAACTCCTACTCCAGTCAGGAAGAGACAAGAAATAAATACAACTCCTAGAACAACGACTACCCCTGACAAATGTCAAGGACATGTTTTCATTTATACGTGTGTGTTCTCACCATGTCACACAGAGAAGGGAAATTGATTCTAATCCAAGTCACTACTGAGAACCTCTAAGAACAGCATGAGGTGGGTCGGTCTGCTCTAGACCAACAGGGAGTAGCTGGACAGGACTCCTACACAAGGCAGTCCCACGAAAGCAGTGAGTGACCGCGTCGTCCGAACCACAGTCAGGACAGAGGGGAACTAGAAGCGGACCCTGGACCCAAGACAGCAATCTGGAGGACGTTCTGGAAGACAGGGCCCAGGCATCTGGGTGAAAACAGCTTCTGGAGGTCACAGGCAAAGGAGAGGTAAAGACCTAGGCTTGGTCCCACCGCTACGTTCTTGGCACACACCGCCATCCTTCACACAGAATTCTCCCAAACAGGCACACGCCCTGCTGGCCCCGAATCTCGGGAACCAGGCAGCCCAGGCGCTTGTGCAGGGCACTGCCATCAGGAAGGGACCCACCGCGGCACTGGCCGGGGCAGGCTCAGGGCCCCCGTTGACATCGGCGCTCCTCTCCCGCTTGGCCTCCTCCAGGTCCGTCACCGTGCTCGGGCCCTTCTTCTTCTTGAGCTTGGCCAGGATGGAAGACTCGCGCTCTGGAAACGGTGGCATCTCCTCCAGGACAGTTGCCTGGAGAAAGCCCCGGGTCACCACAGCTCAAAGCCCTGTGGCCTCCAACCCCAAGCCATGTGACAGCGCAGCAGTGGGACGGAGCGGCCAGGGCCTACCAGGATGTCGGTGCTGGCAACCGTGCTGAGCCTCAGGTACTCCACAGCCCGCTGCTGCAGCTCCACGTCCGCGTTCTTCAGCTGGCTGTCGCTGCGCAGCACATCCTGAATGGTGGTCTTCACCTCCGGAAAGAGGTTCACAAACTTGATGTAGGTGGACAAGAGCAGCGCCCTGGTGGGGACGCTGCACAGGTGGAACTTGGAGTGCAGCAGGTTGAACTGGATCAGGGGGCTGCAGGGCACAGACAGGGCACAGACAGGGCGGGGGCGCGTCACCCCTCATTCCCAACGCCCCATGCGCGCCGCCGGGCACCCGTGCCTCTCACCGGCAGGACGAGTGAGAAGCGGCTCTGGGAAACGGACCCAAACTAAGCCAGAACCACTCCTGTAAAGCAGAAGAGGGTGCCCTCAGGCACGTACCTCCAATTCCTGACTGAACGCAAACCTCCCCTCCAATCAACTAGGGCCCCTGTTCTTGTACAGCCTGAAGGAAAATGAAAGTAGTAATCCGGAGCAGAGTGCCCTTGCTCTGGCCGTCCCAACACGCAGGTGAGGACACTTGCCCGCCTCTACTCCGCCGTCAGCTGAGAACCAGGAGGCCCAGCACCCGCATCACAGCACAGCGCTCACCCGACTCCCAGGGGCTCTCTCACCTGGATCTCGGGTCCCCGGCTATCAAGTTTCCAAACTCCCCCAGGATGTAGCCACCCACTTTGACCAGGTTCTCATGGCACGCCGGGGCCTGAAGAGCCTGTAAGACAGTGAGCACGATGAGCCCGACACACAGGCACCCCTGCACAAGTCAAGGAGGTGAGACGCATCTGTCGTCACGGCAAAGCCTCGGAGTCGTGGGGATGAGCCAACACTACAGGGAACTCAGGTGGCTTTCCGTGTGTTAGTGTGACGAGCTTCCAGCACAGCTCCCAGGACACCGTCCTGGCTTTCATACGCACCCCTCCCTTCCCGCCACTTCTCCAGGTACGTCAGGGAAGCCCCAGGGGCAGAGATGTGGCCAATCCCAGCCCTGGAACGAGAGCTGTGCTCCACTTGGGCCCCGGGTGGGGGCAGGTGCACATCAGCATCCTCCTGGGGGCACACGCCCCTGACCCACAGAGCCCGAGACCCACACTCTGGAGACCCCGCATGTACCGGAGATGAGGCTCCAGCGAGGAGGTGTCCACAGCGTGAGCTGGGACCTCTCAGAACAGCAGGTAGGAGACGCAAGGGAGGCCAGCAATACCCACCAGAACCCCACGCTTTATCCAGAGGGGGGCATCGGGACCATACCTCGAACACCGTCTTGGCAGCATAGCCCTGCACATCGTCCCGGTTGATGACGATCTGAATGACACGGTACCACACCTCTTCGCTCACATAGTCACCGGCAATCCGGATCAGGTTCAGGATGGTGTCCACGTACCACGTGTAGTCCACGGCATACTTCTCCGCCAAGATGGCGACCTTCAGCACCTGCAGAGGGCAGATGCTCAGGGCAGGCGCTCCAGGCCTCGCAGCAACAGCAGCACCGCATGCTGCCCCACACCAACTCCAGGACTTCGGAAGACATGTGCCAAAGCCTGGGTGTGCCAAGAAGCTCCCACCAAATTCTCAGTGGAGCCCAGGAGGTTGAAGACCTGCAGACCTAACCGGGGAAAGCCAGACTGCCCTCCAAGAAGAGACTCGGCGGGACACGGTCGAGGAAAACACACTGCAGGGCCAGGTCACGGCTACAGGGGGGCACAGCCAACCTCGCCCTGCACTGCCATCTGACCACAGCCCAGGCAGCCCTGGCATGGGTCCTTCTCCCAGCGACCCCGTCCTCAGAGCGGCAGGCCCCTGGGTCTCCTCCTGCTCTGGCCGGCCTTTCTTAACACTCTCCCCTTTCGTCTTCATGGGAGACCCCACCCACTCACGTACCCCCACGCATTCCAGAGGGCTCTGTGGACCGCACGCACTGCCCCAGGACAACAGCACCGGACTGTCCGAAAGCAGACCTTCGCCCCCTCCCCCAGTCACCTTCTTGGGACACTGAGCCCCCTGAACAGCATCAGCTGTCAACACTAGACCCTGTTCTTCATGCAGCTGCCCATCTTCACAGCCCACCTTCCCACTCCTTCACCCTCCTGACTGTGCCTCCAGAGCTCCTGCTGGAGCCTGGACCACCATCCAACTGCTCTGCCCACCCTCCGGGATCCACACCGACTCTCCCCGAAGCTGAGCACTCGGGGCCTCCCCCACCGCCACGACATGGGCCAGCATCTTCACTGCCCCTGCCACACGTGCCCTGCTCCCTCCATGCTCACCCGTCCCCCTGCAGCCCATGACAATGCCTCCCAAGCCGCACCCCGCCGGGGTCCAGAGCCCTGCCTCCATCAATCATCAGCCACACTACAAGCAGGTCTGCCATCCTGCCTAGGACCTGCCTTCCCTGTGGACAGAAAGGCCCTCTCCCTGTGAGCAGGGCACCCAGGGCATCCAGGTGTGGATGCCCAGCAGCTAGCCCGACCCCAGGGCACATCCTTGGACATGCCACGCTGCACAGATGGATGGACAGAGCACTGACCTGGAGACTGGGGTCGCTCTTACTCCTCACTCAACTTAACTGACCGAGGAACGTCACTCGTCATTTGAAAAGGAGTAAGAGCCAACACGGAGCTAACATTCAAGACCTTAAAAACCAGAACACGCCCAGCAGTGAGGAGAACCGTGCCCCCGTGACTACAGTCCCCAGAATGAACTCCACCCGCACAGGCATCAAGCCCCAGCCCTGCTGCGCACCACACTCCAAACATGACCCCTACCCTCCCCACGCTCCCCTGCACATCTGTTCTGGGATCTTCCTCCCCACGCTCCCCTGCACATCTGTTCTGGGATCTTCCTCCCCACGCTCCCTGCACATCTGTTTCTGGATCTTCCCCCCTGTTCCTCCCCCACTCACCCCACACTCCCTGCACGTCTGTTCTTAGAGCTTCCTCCCCTTTCCCTCCTGGCTCCCCTGACACGCCCGAGCCCCCTTTCCTGGCTGGGCATCAGCCTGGCTCCAGAAGCCTTCCTTGACCTTCTTCTCCATGGCAGCTCTGCTCCCCACGGAGGCATGACCACATGGTAATTAAGCCACACCACTTAGCACTGGAGAGCCAGTACTTGCCCCAGCCTGGCCACGGGGGCCACAGCCAATCAATAAGTGATCCCTTATAAATCTAAGTGTCCGACTGTATGCAGAGCCACATATACTCAGAAGCTCCAAGCCTGTCATTTCCAAACCGAACAGCAGCCTAGGAGCAATCCTGAGAGTCACTCGCGGTGAGCTGATGCCAGACACCTGCTCCCCAGGGCTCTCTAGGAGGCCTCAGCTGCACTTTGCTCTCCAGAACGACAAATAAGAAACACTTTTTCATAGGAGGGAGAGGCTGCAGAGTCTCTGACCTTGGCAACTGACCTCTCCACACAGACTCACGATGAGCCCTCTGTGAATCACAGCACACACTCAGGACCCCCTGTGTGCTGGCCACGGGCTACCTGGAACCTGGTGCACCCCGATTCTGCATCACAATCAGCCTTTCCCCAGGTCAGTATGTGTGGGACTCAGACAAGGTGTTTGGTGTGTGCACCCACTTTGCTGATGACCTAAGGCTGGAAACGAGGACTGCAAGGTGGGAAACGGTGGCTACGCTCAGCATATCAGAGAGGAAGGAGTGCGTGCCCAGCATGTAAGCAGTATTTCCAAGGTTCAAACTTGCAGGCTTTTGCCCACAGGAACCAGAACTCGTGCTCACCTGAGTTGCAAAAGTATTTCATTGTGAGGGTCCCTGTTCGCACAGGCTGTTTAAAGTCACTCCCGAAAGACTGAAAGGCTCCACTGAGAACGCTGATGGGAAACTAAAGTGAAGGAATCTCACCCAAAACCGAGCAGATTCCCAGGAAAGCACCAGAACAGAACCACATGCAAAGGAAAGGAAGACTGTGCTGGCAGCACGGAGGCCATAGGACTCACAATCTCTTCTCGGATGGAGTAATCGGCCGTCTCCAGGTAGCTCAGCATCTCAGCCACAATCTGCTGGGCGTTGCTGCGGTCACACATGGCGTAGAGGAGGTCCACGGCCCGCTGCCGCACACTCACGTCTCGTTCCGTCTGGAGGCACGAGGCACAGTGTGAAGAGTGGCTCAAGCAGACCTTGGGCAGGGTGGCCGTGTCCCTGTGGCTCTGGCCCCCTACTCTGTCCCAACGCTCACTGCGAACTCTCCCCACTCCCCATCTAGATCCAGGGACCCCCTACACACTCTGCTCATGCAGAGCCCCTCACTCCTACAATCGGGCCCAGCAGCTCTGGACCGCCCGAAATCAAGATGCGTCCCTGGGGATAGAGCAGAGACCTCTCTACTATGTGGTCACGGACTGTCACCTTCCACGTCACCTGGGAACTTATCACAGTGCCGCTCTCAGACCCCACCCCAGACCTGCTCTGTCAGCCTCTGCAGAGCAGTAAGAGCCCTGCTACTCCTCAGCACAGGACAGCCTGGGGGGCACAGCTGAACCACCAAGCAATGGGCGAAGGCAAGGGTAAGTCTTTCTGACTCCTGGCAGTAACTGATAACCACCACCAAAACCAGGGCCAGGAGAATCCATGTGGCCTCCTGTTCAACACACACGACAAAAATGCTAAAACACAAAGGGACAGAGTCAGACCTACTCTTAACTGCAAGCCTGGGCAGACCAAGGGGCTCCGCAGCAGCCCTGCCTGCCTTCCGTTCCCTAGCGCACTTCATCCAACACCGGTAACACTGGGGGCCGGTAACGGGAGCGGGTAACCTCAACTTGGCTCTTCCAACTCTGGAACTTCAATTCCTTAAGAAAGGTGAATTTTCTTTTGCAAAGGGTGAGTTCCTCAGAGACAAGGACAAAATATTTTATCTTCCTACCAAAAAGAACTGTTTGCACTGGTTCAAACATCTACCATGACCCGGCTCTGTGAATAACAGGATGTTCGATACTGTGTGCTCAAAGCCGACCTTACAGGCAGACAGAAAAGAATCACCCGGGGTGCAAGCCCCAGAGGACACAGCACTTGCCTTCAGAGCGTTGATGACTGTCTCGATGTGCGTCTTGACTGCCTCGTGGGAGAACTCGGAGCTGGCCAGCGTGCACATGCTCTCCAGGGCCAGATAGCGCAGGTTGGTCTCCCGGTGCTGTAGGAACTGGCCCAGCTGGTTACAGGCGCGGACGAGCAGGTTTGGCTCACTGCACGGACAGGGGAAGCAGGGTGGGTGGGGTTCCTCAGCACGCGCCTCACAGACAGGGCCACTCACAGGTCAGCATGGCAGGTGCCATTCATGCCCAGCACGCTGCTGAAGGGAAACCTTGGGGCCCCCCACAACGAAAGCCTTGAATGTAAATCCTGAGGCCAGTTTGCACTTGCTCCACTCATTGCCACCTCATATGCAGAATTCCACCAACTCCAAAGAGCTGGTGACAACAGAAGCACCATGCAGAACTCAGCGTCTCCTGAGCCTCTGTGCCAAGCTCACAGAGGGAACACTCAGGCTCTCACCAAGGGTCCAGAGAGCTCATCTCAGCCAGAAGCAGCAAGCCTTGGCGAATGGCTAAACAAAGGCCTTGCCCACGAGAAGACTCCTGAGAGGCCACGCGCACACACAGGTGCGAGGTCAGCCGAGTCCCAAAATACCACTTCCCAAGGAGTTCTGGCTACACTGCTACTGACTCCTGACTTTGCCCTCGTGATATTGTCGCTCTTTAAGTATCTTCAGTAAAGACCAAAGGGCTTCCTCGAACATCAAAACTTTTGTTTTTAACAGTTCCCAACCTTGCTGACATAGGACTCTCAGTAGGACTTTCTGTCCCAAGAAACTACATTTGTCCAGAAACACTGAGGTGGAAGGTGGCTGGCAGAGGGTCTGCCACGCCTCCTGGGCCCCCACACCACCTTGCATGGTGGGCAGCAGTCGGCAGTCATGCGGACCCAGGTGGCATTTCCCACAGCCCTACCTGGGAGCCACACCATCATGCTATTGGGAACTCTAGAACAACGCACCACTCACAAGGCCACAGGCAGGAAGTCGGACTATGGGAGCTGAAGAGAAGAGGCAAGGAAGCGAACCACCCTGCCATCCACCATCTCCCTGTGCTGCACTGACACACGTGGCCATTCCACCACCCCCCATAAAGCCCTCAGACCAACACTGAGTGTGGCTTTGTGTCGCAGGAAAGCTAACAGGCACCCACCCTCGTCCTTCCTGTAAGGTTATGGGAGAAGACAGGCAGGATCAGGGTGCCCCAGAGGACAGGAGAGGCCCTCAGGGAAAGGTAGGACCACAGCGAACAGTGCAAAGTGCTGAGGCCAGAGAGAGCACGAAGTGCTGGAGGAGAGAGAGGAAAAGGGGCTGCACAGGGAGCCCACACCCATCCGAGGAGGGCAGAGGCAAGGTGTCAGCCTTGGGGAACGGGTAAGCACTCAATGATACCCAGCAGGCCTAACATCAACGAGAAAGGGCCCACGCACATGTTTAAGAGGGGTGTGTCTTTAGCACACTCAGGGGAAAGGCCAGGGAAGGAGCGCCGCCCACTGCCCACCCACCTATCGTGGTGAATGATCAGACTGATGGCCTCGAAGAGCACGGCGTTCTTGGCATTGGAATGCTGCACTTTTTTTGACTTTGGTGGTTCCTGGGCTTTGTTCAAAATCGTCTCCAGGCACTCGGTGAGGCGACCTCGCACTGCAGGGTCTTCTGGGCAAGACAGAGCACTGTCAGGCGGGGCTCCCCACACCCACCTGTCCCTCCCAGCCGCACCACCTCACAAGCAGGCGGGGAGACAGCTGGTACGAGTTCCTGGTCCGTCTGTGGAGCTACTTAAACTGAGAGGATTTAATAGCCAGGGTAACTACCATACATTTTAGTGCAAATCAGATGCACCACATTTTCACTGCATACGGATTATACAAATCAGAAAATAAAACCTGAGACACAGACAAAACACAGGATATAAAAGTGTGAAAGACAGGGAGCAAAAAATCTTTTTCTCCACCTTCATTCCCAACAGATACAGAGAAAATGTTACCAAAACCAACAAAAAGAGAAAGAAAATTTTTAAAGTTCTCATCAGACCAGAAAAATGAAATAACAGACAAAAAAGGAATAAGAAAGCAACAAAAATATCAGAATATCAGAAACAACCTGTCCACCAAAATGCCTAGCACCTCCAGGGTGTCGCAAACCCGGCCATCGGAGAGAGGAGCGGAACTCTGTGGACGAGCGCGGGAGGGGGACCAGCAGGGCACCCAAGGAGCAGCCACCCAGGGCCTGAGCACAGAGGCCAGAGGGTGAGGGGCCAGACACAAGAAAATTGGAGCCTATGGCCTGAAAAAAGGGTCAGATGAGGAACTCACAGCCACAGGCGATCTCAGAGTGAAGAAGTGGGATGGCCACCAGGCAGGGGTGGGCAGCCAGGGGCAGCAGGAGTGAGACAGTAAGGAGCAGGGCCACCAGGGAGGCCGGGCTGCTCCAACTCAAGGAAAGGCTCTGCCGCAGGTGTGCAGTTCATACTTTGGTATGAAAGATATTTAGTAAAAGACAATTACTTGCACCTAACACATATCTCGTATAAACACCAGTTA
The DNA here is from genome assembly GCF_002007445.2 of Ailuropoda melanoleuca. NCBI lineage: Eukaryota > Metazoa > Chordata > Mammalia > Carnivora > Ursidae > Ailuropoda > Ailuropoda melanoleuca. Next base: position 90,626,398 of record NC_048233.1, read on the forward strand.
GATTAAAATGTAAAGGCTACAACCACAAGCGATCTTTGCAAAGGGCAACTTGGAAGTATCTATCAACATCTTCATCTACAGGGCGCCTGGGCAGCCAGTCAGTGACACGTCTGCCTTCGGCTCGGTCATGATCTCAGGGTCCTGGGATCGAGGCCCACATCGGGATCCCTGCTCAGCAGGCAGCCTGCTTCTCCCTCTCCCAGCTGTTCGTGCTCTATCTCTCATAACTCTCTCTCTAATAAATAAATAAAATCTTTTAAAAAAAAATGTCATCTACATACTTCAACCAGGAAGTTCTACTCTGAGATACCATATTAATCAAATGTAACATTTTGCAATAAAACACAAACAGAAAAATATCCCCAATGTGTACATTAAGGTTATACAGATTATTAACAACTTAAGATACAAAGTTTGTAAGTCTTTCAAGTTTTACTGAAAAAATTTGTTTCAAAAACCTGCACAGATCTGATACTACATAAAAGCAGAAATAATCCCAAATCGTTAAGAAAATTTTGAGTTCTGTACCAGCTGCTCTGGGAAAGCCAAAATGTGTGGCAGCATCATAAATGATCCACAGAACAAGGACCAGCGCCAGGAAAAGACTTATAAAGATAACAAACAAGAGACATAACCCTAGGACTCTGAAGTAACCCCCCCCAGAGAAGTCTCTGCTACGCAGCTGTTACCTGGGGGCGGATAGCACTGTAGCAACCTCAGGAGTTTTACAGACAGCCAGGGAGCCGGGACAAAATAGTAGGTATAATCCTGAAGGTCTGTGGATGCAGACGTCACGATCTGCAAGACAACACGGGCAGGTGCAGGCAGGTGTCACTCAGGCCCCCGTGTGGTCCTCGGATCACACACTAACTGAGAAACAGTTCTGCTCGAGGAGCCAAGTATATCTAATACACTTGTGTCTCTTTTAGAGGCGAAGGTGCACAGCGGGGCCACGCCCACTGTCATCAAGCTCTTGCTCCGCGAGGGCCACCCGCCCCCCTGCAGGCACAAACCCGTGATACCACCGAATTCAACGGCACCCGCACTGGGAACCCAATCTTTCCTTTGTGGACCAGGACGCAAATAAAACACAACAGGGAGAACTCTGGTCCCCTCAGAAGGGAGAAGATGGTGTTCTGAACCCAGCCCCGTACCCCCACAGCCCTCCAGGGCCAACCCCTGCCATGAGCTTGTTGAGGCCACACAGCAAGCTTCCTTCATTCGTTGTTCCATCCCCTTGGCCGTCAGGGTCCTTGCCAGGGCAGACACTCCCTCCACCTTCTAATACCTGACTGGCCCTAAGACATGTCACTTCCACTAGCACACAGCCCAGTGCCTTCCTCACCCCTCCCCATGTCATGGAGGTCAGAGGAGCACCACCCGACAAAGCTCACAGGTGTGACATTTCAGGTCATATGTAAGCACGCTCGGGAAGGCTTTACCCTGACCCCCCACCCTCAGCTGCAAGACAGCAGCCCAGGCCCAGGACGTGGCCCCTCCTGCAGGAAGGTGAGCTCGGCGCTGGGGAAGCATGGGCAGGACGAGCAGAGCAAGCAGGGGCCTACAGGCACAGGAGCAGGACAGAAGGAGCCAACGCAGGCTGCCGCACGCAGCTAAAGCCATGCTAAGAAACTTACAGCTTATACATGCACACATTTGAAACAAATACAAAATAAAAGCAGGGAAGAATTCACCCCAAAGATACACAAAGGGACCAGCAAACTAACCCAAGAAAGTAAAGGGAATAAAAAGGACAGGAACAGAAAGCTGCCAGAGAGGAAAACACAACAGAGAGAGCCACCAGGTCAGAAGTCATCAAGCTCGACAGGCTCATGGGGGAAGTGAGAAGGCAAAAACACCCCGAGGCAAGACCGAGAAGGGGGCAGCACTATGGCCCGCACCCCAACACGCAGAGATGTTTGAAATATCTAGAGAAATCTGCAAACATTGGGAAAATGCAACTTAACCAAAACTGATGAAAGGACAGAAAATATAAAGACCCATAACTTATTAAATAAGTTTAATCCAAAATAAGAAACTGTTCCACAAAGAAATCCTACTTTCAAATGGCTCCACCACTTAACCCACAGATAAAGACGTCAGGCAAGACACAGAAAGGAACCAACGTCAACAAAACCAGCAAACACTACTCGTCCGTGGTAAGACACTGAAGACTCCCCTCTGACAGGAGGGAGGGAGGGAGGGAGGGAGGGAGACTTCCCCAGGAAGAAAATCCCCTTTCACAGTACACACTGTGTGGAGGGCTGAGTGGGAGCCAGAAAGCAGGAAACACAGACAAATACAGGCTGGGAAAGAAAACTCATTGTCCACAGACATGATGGAGGACAAAGATGATCTATGCAATCTACACATAAATTACTAAGATTACTAAGTGAGGGCACCTGGGGGGCTCAGATGGTTGAGCGTCTGCCTTCGGCTCAGGTCAGGATCCCAGGGTCCAGGGATCGAGCCCTGCATCGGGCTCCCTGTTCAGTGGGGAGCCTGCTTCTCCCTCTCCCCCTCCCCCTGCTTGTGCACTCACTGTCTCTCTCTCTGTCTGACAAATAATTAAAATCTTAAAAAAAAATAATAATAATAATAGGATTAGTGAGTCTGTCAGAGTTGCCAACTCCAAGATCAATGTACAAAAATCATTTACACAAACCAACACAGAGTGGTTATAAAACACATTTTAGGGACGCGTGGGTGGCGCAGTCGTTAAGCGTCTGCCTTCGGCTCAGGGCGTGATCCCGGCGTTATGGGATCGAGCCCCACATCAGGCTCCTCTGCTGGGAGCCTGCTTCTTCCTCTCCCACTCCCCCTGCTTGTGTTCCCTCTCTCGCTGGCTATCTCTCTCTCTCTGTTAAATAAATAATAAAATCTTTAAAAAAAAAAAAACACATTTTAAGACATCACTGAGGGGTGCCTGGGTTGCTCAGTAGGTTAAGTATCTGACACTGGCTCAGGTCCTGATCTCAGGGTCCTGGGATCGAGCCCCACATCGGGCTCCTTGATCAGTGGGGAGCCTGCTTCTCCATCTCCCTCTACTGCTCCCCCCACTCATGCTTGCTCTCTCCCAAATAATAAAATCTTTTTTTAAAAAAGGTATCATGGGGCCCCTGGGTGGCACAGCGGTTGAGCGTCTGCCTTCGGCTCAGGGGTGTGATCCCGGCGTTCTGGGATCGAGCCCCACGTCAGGCTCTTCTGCTGGGAGCCTGCTTCTTCCTCTCCCACTCCCCCTGCTTGTGTTCCCTCTCTCACTGGCTGTCTCTATCTCTGTCAAATAAATAAATAAAATCTTTTAAAAAAAAAAAAGATATCATGAAGAATACCATTTTAAAAATAAACAGTATAAAGATAAATCTAACAACAGATAAAGGAATCTCTACTCAAAAAGTTACAAACATGAGTGAGAAAAATTAAAGTAACTCTCCAAATAAATGGAGAGGGATACCATGGTCATGGATGCAAAGACAATACTGTAAAAATTTTAATTCTCTCAAAACTGACCTACAATCCCAACAGGATTTTGGGGGTGAGAGAACAAGATACGAGAGCGTGCTGCACTGGACATGGAGTTCCAGTGCCTAAGACAGCATGCCGCCGTGCAAGGTGAACAGAGACAGCAAGGAAGGGGCCACAGACACAGCCCACTGGTTTATGGCCAAGGTGGCACTGCTGGGGGGGTGGGGGCGGCTGTTTAGCAGTGGCACCCGGACAACTGGTACACACAGAAACAAGTGCCAAGGCAGCTTGTCAACCTGAAACCACAGAACAGGGAAGACTCCACAGACAGGGCACAAAAAGCACGAGCCATAAAGAACAGGGTTAGCGCACTGAAATGGGGAAGCTGGGATCACAGGAGACTTCAAGAGAGTTACAGACGAGGACAAGATTTCTTACACACAGAGCAGACTAAAGCATACAAAGATGCCATTTTTGAAGACCAATAATGGTTAAATCGTGGGCAGTTTGGTTCAACCTAACCTAACCAACCAAATGCTCGTATCTAAAATACGTAAAAAAAAAAAAATAATAAAATACGTAAAGAACAACTTCTACAAACAACACAACGGTAACTAGAAAAATGAGCAAAAGACTTAATAGGAACTTCACAAAAGACACTCAAAAAAGCAACAAACATGCAAAGCTGCTCACCCCGATGATAATCAAAAACATGCAGATTTAAATCACAACGAGACACTGCCACCACCCCCCCAGAACGGTTTACATCTAAAACCAAGACGCAGAGCAGTGGGGAACTGCACACTGCTGGCAGAACAGCCAGTCGGTACAGCTGCCTAAAAGCTGCTCTGGTGCCCTCAAGGTGAACCATTGCCACTCCATGACCCAGTGACGCCACCTCCAGGCACAGCCCCCCAGCCATCCACACACACGCACACACGCACGTGCCAAGAGACAGCCGAGCTGCTCACAGCGGGTCACTCCCAACCGCCTCGGTGTCAGACAAGACAACGGGTAAGTACGTTGCGGTGCCTTCACACAACGTCTACACAGCATCAAACATGAAGAAAGGGCACACAGAACAAACCCGCCAGCTCCTCAGTGTGCAGCTCTACCCGTCAAACACAAAAGAACACATGCCATCCGCAGGGTCCCTGTGCACGGCTCAGGACACAGTCAGAGCTGGACGTCTGAGCGAAGGACACATGCTCAGGCAGCAAAGGAAAGAAAAGAGTGAGGCCACCCAAATGAGTTCAGGGCTCCCTGCAGTGCGGGGCACCACCAGCAACCCCGTTCCCCACCCAGCTGAGCGGCACTCAGCTGACACGACCGTGGGCTGCACTGCTTTACTCGAGGCCCTTTCCCATACGGACAGGACGTTTCTCAACGGGCAAAAAGGTTGAAAGAAAACCCAATGAATACCTAACCAAGACAAATTCTCAGTCCTGAATTTACAAACTGAGCCAAATATCTTGCATTCTAAACAGTAATCTGTTAATTAAATAAAATAACTAAGACAAAAATGCACCCCGAGACCCGTTCCCCATCAACAGACTTACCCTGCTTAATCTGGAAACGGCCAGGGAGACAGAGGTCTTGAACTCCTCAGGATTCTTCTGTGCCAAGGTGGTGATGAGGCTGGTGGCGGCGGTCACCACACCCTGGAGCAAACACACAACAAATACACACCGTGACCACAGCTAACATGCCTGATGCCGACTTCTCACTGTAAACTCATTTTCCAGATAAAATGTAAAACCGAGAGCAACAACCTGGAGACCCTGGGCCAGATTCAGAACTACTTTGACTGGCCCACAGTGTCTTTAAAAACTGAGAGAGCACACGTCTGTCATTTTCCTTCTGGAGCTTCTCTCTGAGAACCTGGGCACCCGGCAATGCTGGCGGCCCAGATCCCTGTCTCAGTGGAGGCCAGCGGAGGGCAGCAACAGCTCCAGCCGAGTCTCTACCTGCCCTACTGCTTTCCTCAGGGTCTGGCCACCTGTCCGGCCCTGGGGTCAGCTGCGCTCACTGCTGCCCCTAATTTAAATCACTCTGTGTAGGGGTCCCCAGCTGGCTCAGCCAGTAGAGCACACAACTCTTGATCTAGGAGTTGTGAGTTTGCACCCCAATGTTGGGTATAGAGATTACTTAAAAATAAAATTTAAACAAAATAAATAAAGCAAACACTACTCCGTATGGACTGGGGAGGGGGACATTACCTTTGGAATCCTTTGAATCTTTACAACCCAAAAGCGAGACTGTGGAAAACAGCAACTGAAAGAGCCCATTATTCCCCTTCCTGAAAAGAGGTCCAGGCCGTATCCCTGCCATGCTGGTCCCTGAAGCACCCCAGGCCCCGGTGAGACCCTTTCCTGCAGAGAACCCCCCGCCCGCAGTGCCCGGCCTCAGTGCACAGGGACCCCCCACGCAGCACGGGGCACCTCTGCTATGGTCCCAGGACAACTAGGAGTTGCTCCCACCAATTCGTGTCTCTTGAAAGAAGATACTGCGTAAGTAAAGAAGTTCTCTTGTAAATATGAAATAGATAAAACAAAGGAACGAGGTTTGACTGAAGAAACAAAGTGCAGGAAGCCACTCGGACCACTGTGTGACCCTCTGGTCCTCCACCTCGCTCCTGAGCAGGCGGGACAAGGGCGGCATCTGCAGCTACGAAGGCACAATGAGAGTGAGCTCCCGGCCACAGCTGAGCGGCTCCTTCAGCTTTCTAACAACCACCTGGAAGCTGCCTTAAAGAAACGGATCTAACTGGCCTCAATGTCCATTTCTCAGTGAGCAAAACAAGTACCAACCGGTTTCCCTCCCAAGAGAGCTCTAACAAAACTCAGTATTTGTAAACATGCAAATTCCACCCGGGCAGAGTCATTCGGCAGGGCTCCTAAGAGTTTGGGGCTCGGCCTGGCCCACCGGGAGGACAGAACAAGCCTCCATATTCTGACGAGAGTTCGCGCTGGCTCCCGAGCACAGCTTCTCCCAGCAGGAGTCTTCGTAGGAAGAGCAGTGTGAGAAGACCAGGGGGAGCCCAAATGGCCCCCGGTGCTGCCCCTCTGGCCACAGTGCACTACCCTACCCCACACAGACCCCCAGGCTCCTCCCCTGCTCTCAGAACACGGGACATACAGGGGCTTGCTTGCTCTGCATGGCCAGCTGACTCTCCTCCTGGGCATTCCTGACCTTGAGACAAAGACAAATCTCAGCCCATCTTTAGTGACAAAGCCAGGAGATATAGGGCACAGAAGCCACAACCACATAAGGGACAGTCGCCAAGAAAGCAGAACACATGCCGAGAAGAGCAGAGATGGAAAAAGACAGGGTGACAGGCTTGGCCCTCCTGTGTCCGGCAGGGCCAGCCCCTCTTCTTTCTCCTCTTCGAGCTGGGCCACAGTGGCTGGCAGTGCAGCTGCTAAGACACAGTCGTGCTCATTAAACTGTGAAGGCAAACCACACAGCTGCAGCTACAGGGTTGCACCGTGTCAAAGGAGAGGCGCCCTCGTGGCCACCACTCTGGAAAGTGCCGACTGTGAACACGTGCTGGTCTTGTGGCCGGGGCCCCTGAGCTGCCCCGGCTCTGAGCCTTCATCACCTCCTGGCTCAGCTCTGCATCTGCGAAAAGCCACTGAAGCCCTCTGAGCCCCAGTTTCCATATGTGCGAAAGTGGAAAAGGTCCCCCTGCCTCCCAGGGTCTGCCTGGAGGGCAACTTGTGGCCTCAAGCCTCACAGCCTCCCGCATGGCTTCCCCCCTGCACGGGCGGAGTCTGAACCTGAGCAAACAGAGCAGCACCCAGTGACCCTGCGTGCACGCCCAACACCGCCGCCCAGGGGCTTCCCCCTCTCCCTACAACATGGCTGCACAGACCATGCTCCGTTCTGCAGAAGGGCTGCGCTGCTTGGACACAAACATCCCAGGAGGCGTGGGCCGCGACAACGTGGGAACAGCCCACGGGGCTGCCACGGCACAGCAAGTGTGCCGGCACAGCCACCAGCTCTCTCCTGTAAATCTGCATGCCGCGATCATTTATTTTTAATTAATTGTTTTTCTGGAGAGGGAGAAGGAATGAAGGGCAGAGGGAAAGAGAGAATCTCAAGCAGGCTCCTCACTGAGCACGGAGCCCGCTACGGGGCTCGACCCCACAACCCGGAGATCATGACCTGAGCCAAAATCAAGAGCTGGATCTCAACCGACTGAAGGCGCCCCTGTTCTTAATTTAATTTTTAAGGTAGATTCCTTTCTGGGAAAAAACGCAGTAACCAGCTAACATACTCATACCTACCTCCTCAGCAGGAAAAATCTGTGTTGAATTTCAATTCTCTCATTTATACACTAGAACTCACACAACACAAAGCCACTGTGCCCAACATCTCCTCTTACTTGACCCTGCCTCCTGGTGTCATGTCCCTGTGCGCCTCTTCCAGTGTGGACAGCTCCCGTGTCCCATGTCTAACCACTACCACCAAGTCACCCTGTACCTCCCTGTCCTTCTCTACGACACAGGGAGGACAGTCGAGCCTGGCCTATGCAATGGCCATGCTGGAAATAAGGTCGGGGTCACAGGATGCCCTCCTCAACACCCCACCCAGACAAGCATACCATGTGGAATGCCCTCCCTGGACAGAGTATTTCCAGAAGACACGGATCTCTGTCTTGTTCACCTGCGCAGCCCGAGCCTGTGGGAGGCCCTTCCGATGACGAGTGATGCAGTGGGCCAGAGGCCATGTCTGCGCTGGCCTGTCCCCGGGTAGGGGGGAGCTCTCCCCCCGGCATCGTGAGACGCCACACTGAGCTACTTTCACAACGGCGACTCCAGAAACGGTTACTCGGTGGGGAAAGCGGAGACGCTAGTCCAAAGGCATTTACCAAATGCTGGTCATTGAGAAGATGCACCACTCGGGACGTCCAGTCCCCCATGGGGACGAGATCAGGAGACGTTCTGTACAAGCGCAGCAAACACAGGGCAGCACTCTGCTTCACGCTGTCCATGGTATCCCTGAAAGACAGACACTGCTGGTCACTCGAGAACACACCCGGCACCCCCATGGCCCCAACAAGCTAAGCATGGCCCCGAGCCTCACAGAGTATGGCCCAGAGTAACCTGCAGACCAGGTGGCTTCACCCTCTCCGTGGGCTCAAGCTCATGCCCCCTCCTGTGAGAGGTCTCTGTGCGGCCGCGTCTGGACAGTGACAGACGGGGGACTGCACTGAAGACCTGCTCTTGACTCCACCTCAAAGACAATCCACAGCAGAGTCCTGCCGGGAAGTCGCTCATCTCCAGAAGTGTCGGTGCTGGTGTTTTTCCCAACTGCTGAATATGACCTTGGCTATGCAGGATGGCACGTAGTCAACGATGTTCCTCTCTGTTTGGATTACAGTGACTTTTTTTTTTTTACACAATTCACTTACTAACACACTCAGAGAGCCTTGCACTACCACAAAACTCCCCTGATGATTCCGTCTCGCCCTGAAGCATGGTTGTGAAAAGTAGGGCTCTTGCACTGTGGAGCCCAGCGTCCTAGGAACGCAGCGAACACTGAGAAGCCAGGTCAGAGCAACTGCAGACACCCCAGGAGAGGGGCATTTGGAGGGTTTCCTGTTCAGGCTTTAATATTGGTTGAGGGCAGACAATGTTCCCAATGCTCCGTTTACCCCTCCTCCCCCCAACCCTAGCCGAACTCGGCTGAGCCGCCGGGAAAGCAACAGCCCACCACCGAGCAGTCCGGTGCAGGCTGTCTGGAAGAGAACAAGTCAGCATTCCCAAAGCACGGGTCAAAGCCGCGCAGGCCCTTGTCCCACGCGGAAGGAAGAGAAGGGTTTGAGGGTTTGGGGCTATCTTTACCATCTACCTCCCCGGTAGCTTTCTCATTCCTAAATGAGTCCGACCCAACATGAGAAGTCCCCACGCCGTTCCCCATTCTACTCCAAAGAGAAATTACCTTAGTAAAAAATTCTGTCGGACGCCAATAGCACTGGGGAGCAACAGACACATGCCCATCTCTGGCCCCCGCCCTCCTCACAAGGAGTAGCAGGGCAGTGCGCCCTACAGGCCTCATGGCACAATCGCGCTGGCTTCAACGAGCCAGTGTGTCTCTATGCTTGCAACCGCGCGTCCCAGTCCCAACTAGCACAGGAGAGCCTTCCCGCCCGCCGTCCCGCGCGGCTCTGACGCCCGCACTGGAAGTACAACACCCAGCAGCCCTGGGGAAGCCAGGGAGAGCGCCGCCTACTTTCAGTTCTGTGTCAGGCTGGGGCCCAGAGCCCAGGACCTGGGCAGCTTCTCTTTCTGAGCGCCAACTGAGCCCTGCCGTCCCGTCCCCAACACGACAGTTCTGGCGCAGTGACCTGACCCTGCGACCTTGACTCTGACAAGACACTTCAGCTGGACATGGCCCCACCCAGGCCCCCAGGCCTGGTAACTGGCAGACATGGCTCAGCTGTCTTCTCGCAGCGGGCCTCTCTTCTCACCCGTCCACATCCGTGTTCATCCAGGCTGGGCCGTGCTGTGCACCCTCTGTGTCCTTTCAATCTGCAAATGCAGTCCATCCTTTGTATTTCAGGAAAAGGTTCTTGAATTATCATCTGAATACTTGCCAGAGATTACCTCTGTCTGTTTTACACCTCGTTCATCCAACAGGTATTTAACAAGCAAGTACCATTTACCAGGTACGGTTCAAATGCTGAAAATAAAGCAACAGCCATAGCAGACAAAAACCTCAGGCCCCAGGGAGCTTGTCTTCTGAGGGCGGAGGCAGGCAATACACAGACGTGTTCACTGATATGCGCCAGGAATGGGGAAGAGGCCAGGCAACAGCCAGAGGGAGCAAGAGGCCCAGGGAAGGCCTTGCCAGACCTGGAGCAGCCCTAACAGGGGAGGAAGAAAGAGCGCCATCAGGCCCTGAGCCCACACCCTCCCCAGGCATCTTCCAGGCGGACCTGAGCCTCTTCCATCTTGGTAACTTCGCTCTCAGGGTGCCCACTGTGCCCTGCAGCCCCCATCAGCAGACATGGGGTGGCATCATCTCGGCCCCCCACCTGGTTCCTCGGCTCTGCAGCCCCTTCCAGTCCACGACCTGCTACTGGCACACTGTCTGTGAGCCTTCCCCACTCACAGTCCTCTGGGGCCTCGCCTCCAGCCTGGCCTGTCTGCCTCGGGCAGCACATGCCTCGGACACTCCTCCAAGCCACAGCCCTTGCCCTCGCTTGTCTAGGCCAGGGCGCGCCCCCAAGGCACAGCCCACCCTTGGGGCGGGGCATCCCGTGCACTGCAGGGTATGAGGCAGTGTCCCTGGCATCCATGCCCAGAGTGCTGTGGCCTCGGTCTGCTCACTGCCGGTCGTCCTGGAGGAGCTGGTCCCCCAAGTCCTGACGAAGTGCCCGCGACTGGGGCCCTTCTTGAGCCAGATGCGTCACCAGGGTGTGGGCCCTGGGTTAGTTTCCCAACTCAGCAGAGTCCTGAAACACGAAGCAGGGCCCCGCCTCTGCCGTGCCCCATGGCACTGAACAGCCCAGAGTGGTCTCAAACTCCTCCAGAGCCACCTGCTCAGCGCCGTGTGGCCTTTCTCCAAATTCAAGGGGGTGGAGGTGGGTTTCTAAGAATTCTCAGGATTTGAGTGTTGGACCTCTTCCTCGGTAACTCTCCTGAGAAAGGGCAAGAAGGGGCCCTGTGCCACACCACAACACGACTGCATCCCTTCTTCCGTGGCCCTTCTTGGTTGGTTGTGGTTCGCAGGGTTCTTCTTTCATCATCTTGAAAACCCCGGTGTTACTGGGGGAGCAACGGTATGAGTGGAGGCACTGAGACATACAGGTCCCCCACCACCTAAGACAGGCAGATGAACTCTTCCGATAAATTCTTTACGTAATTACATACTTGACTTACTTCACACAAGAGACATACCCAGCTACGAGGATTTTTGGAATCTCCCCAGCGAAGGCCTCGGCCATCTCGCGGCTGCCCACATTGGCAATGCAGTGCAGGGCCAGACCCATGAAGGTGGGGTTCCGACTGGCCAGGTCATTCTTGATGGCGTTGTTGATGAGCCGGATCAGCTCACTGTTGGAGTTCACCAGCACAGAGATGAAGAGGTAGCCCTGGGTTCCGGAGAGACAAGAGGACAGAGAGCTCGTGAGCACTGGAGCCAACATGGGGAAACAGTACACACACGTCCAGCCTTCGGGAAGCCTCCTCCAGTCTGCCTGTGTCCTGGAGAAGGAGTCAGGCCACTCTGATGAAAACACCAGTTCCATCAAAGAAGCAAAGTGTCTGCTTCCAGCTCTGCCATGAGACAACCCTGTGGGACGCACCTAAGTGGCACTTAGCCAGATGTCCTCCTCATCCCCACCCCCCACTGCCCGTCTCACTCACCTATCCGTGGTACCATGTGTGAGCAAGCAGTACTCACCGCTGTCCCGAACAGGGTGGACCCTGACTGGAAGGCCCTAAGAAAGTGCAGTGAGTTCCAGAAACCCTGCTGACTGCGGCTTTACCCTCTGTCCATCCGCTTCTGTGCCCTCAGCTTCCCCTTACCACTGGCCAAACTCCAGCCCTGTGTCACCCCCCCCATCTACACCGTCCCCGGGCAGGAGGACTCGGTGGACTTCCTGAGACTCATCTGCTCCCTGACCACGTAGCTGAACTCCTGTGCAGCTTCCTATTGGTCTCGGGAGAAAGGCCCTGCCCACACACCCATGTCCTCGCCTCAATTCCAGCCACTGCTGCCCCTTCGGCTCTGCAGTCCCTGCACGTGCCCCTGGCCAAGTGCTACCTGCTGTCTGTCTGCCCTCATCCCCCAGCTAACTCCTCCTTCTGTGCCCACTCAGGATGCCCTCCCCAGGGGACCTTCTCTACTAGCTACCCCTTTGTAGGGTCCCAGAGGGCACCACGCACCTCCTTCCCTGGGCACTGGCCCCAGCTATAATTCTCTATCTGTGGGCTGGATAATGCCATCTCCTCACTAGAAAAAAGCAGGGCCAACGTCTGCTGGTCACCATGTCCCCAGGGGCCTCCCAGCGCACTGCTTGGTTGGTCCATGGCAGACACCATAATTCTTATTGGGTAAATACCAATACTTTACAAAATTCCTGGGGGGTCTAGGGTATTTTTTTTTTTACTTGCTATAAGTTAAATTTTTGGACGGAGGAAACTGTTACTTTGCAACACTGCAGAAAACATAAAAGTATCATTACTCCCAAGAGGCTACAGGGCTAAAGTTACAAAGCCTGAGAGGCTTCAGGAGCCCAGGTACCAGCACCATCTAGGAAGGCAGCAGAAGCCGGGAGCAAGGCAAGGGAGCACCCATCTGCAGCCCCAGCTCTGAAACCACCCATTGGTGGCGTCCTTGTCAGAAACAGAAAGCTGTACAAGAGACCACCAAGGGAAGGGGTCTGTGCCAGTGCATTAGCCCGGCACTAGCCCGGCACTGCAGGGAAGGAAACAGGAGTGCCCAAGGCACCCATCACATTCAGCCCGGGCTTCGTGCAGCATCTGGCTAGAACCACGGCAAATCCCCAGACTGCAGGGAAGTTGTAAAGAAAGAGCAAGAAAAGAAATGGCCACCTTATCAGAAGAACCTTGTGCAGGAGAAGAGCCCCTTCGGTGGGCAGGACTGCTTCCTGGAGGAAAGGAGGCCTCGGGGCCACCTCCTCAGATGTCCTCAGTGCCAGCCCCGCCCCCAGGCCCCAACCCCTCGGGACACTCACGATCTGCTTCTCCGTGTATCTGTTGGAGCTGAGCAGGTTCACGGCCTCCATGTGCCCAAAGTCAATGTCATGACCCAGGAGAAAGATGAAGAGCAACTTGCAGACGTATTTTTTTTTACTATAGCCATCAAGAGCCTTGTCACCTACAGAAAAGGTGGGTGAGGCGGGGAGAGCAGAGAAGTCATCAGCAGGAGCCAGACAACAGCAGCACAGGCTGGCCTGTCACGGAGAGGCAGCCGCCCGCCAGACGCTGGCACAGCTGTGCCGAGTGCAAGTGACGCTGCTAGACCGGGTGGTGCACATCAGGGTCCAAAGGTTTGGCTTCCCTTAAAAACAGAAACCAGAAGCCCTAGCAGCAAGAGTTCTGCCCTCCCAAGACAGCCCGGAGCAGGCCAGGCCCCGAGGGCCTCCCTCGGGCCAACCACAGCCCTGCCAGGGCCCAAGACCCAGCCCCAACTTAAACCAGCAAGTCAGTCTTTTAAATAAGTTTGTCAACACAGGCAGGTAAGTGTGCTCTAAACGATCCCCCTTTCACTTCGGTTTTAGGACAAATCACCCACCCACGGAAATCACACACAAGAAGACCGGCGGGGGGCCAGCGCGTGGGCAGCTCAGTCAGGTCAGCATCTGCCTGATGGTTTCCGCTCAGGCTGCGACCTCAGGGGGATGTAATCTCAGCCCTAAGGAGGCTGTGATAGATGGTTGATTGCCAATAGCCAGAATGGGGTTTGGTGACTCACAAGGTACTGCAGAGAGCTGCAGACTAACCTGGGTCCCGGCCCAGAGGGGAGTCAACAGGCCACCCTGCCTGAAGCCAGAGCACCCGAAGGGGCTACATCTCTAGTGAGACGGTGGCAGAGGAAACCTGCGCCCCCAAAGGGCACCAGCAGGGAGACTTGCCTACTTGAGCCACAGCTCAGCGCAATCAGGAAAGAAATGACAGCTCCGAGAATACGGGGCCCACACCCTGCCTACGCGCCTCCCCTAGGTACCCACCTCATGTACCCCCACCTGCTCTTAGGGGCTCCTCGCTTGTTCAAGAGTGACCTGTGGGGAAGCCTTTCCATTGATCGCCCCCGCCCTGGAGCCCGCCACAGGGAGCCCATGCAGGCTGGGCAGGCTTCCCCATCACTTCCAAGACACGTGCTGGAGTCTGGCTGGGGGGCTCCTATGGAGCCTCGTATGGTCTGGGGTTAGGGCTGCGGGGTTCATGGTGACTCCAGTGCTTTCTCTGGCAAGTTTCAAACCACCAGCCTTCCCAGGAGCAGCCAGCTACAAGGGCCGCACACTAAGGGACCAAGTCACCTCTGGGCTCAAGAGTGACACTACAGCGCCCTACCTCAAACGTCCTGGGCGAGGAGGGAGACGCCAGGTGCTCCAAGTGCAGGAACCTACACTTTGGCCTCAGTGAGAAGCCTCAAAAACAAAAAGCTCTCTGCTCATTCCACAGCCCAGATGCTTGTTTCTGTCAACAAAGTGTCCTGCTGGCTCCGTGTGCACTCACGCAGCCCCCTCACGAGTCAGACCCAGGCACAGATAGAGCGTGCCAGAAACCTCCTCCATGTGTGTGAGGAGCCTCGTGTCCTCACGGCCCTGCACAGGGCACTGCTAGGCCCAGCTCTTCGTTCTTCCGAAGACGGAGCCAGTCTCCCAAGTACAGAACTCTCTGGAGGGGGACGCCTGGGTGGCACAGCGGTTAAGCGTCTGCCTTCGGCACAGGGCGTGATCCCGGCGTTATGGGATCGAGCTCCACATCAGGCTCCTCTGATATGAGCCTGCTTCTTCCTCTCCCACTCTGCCTGCTTGTGTTCCCTCTCTCTCTGGCTGTCTCTATCTCTGTCAAATAAATAAATAAAATCTTTAAAAAAAAAAAAAAGAACTCTCTGGAGGGACACAGTGTCCTCGCCACTGGTCAGTTCCAATAGCACTTCCACAAATGGCCCCAGGCAGAATCCCTCTGCATACCTCTCCCTCGCTGTCTCGGTAGAGCCATCGGAGGGACAAGGCTGCAGAAGGGGCCCTCATGCAGTCTGGGGTGAGAACAGGAGGAGCTCCAAGGACCCACGACAACCTCTAGGCTCCACCCTGCCCATAACCTGCACACAGCCCTCTCAATGTGACCCCAGTGCCCACGCCAGCATCCAGATTCCCTCTGCAGTCCCAGGCTACTCGCCTGCACACGGAGAGCCACCACCCTTTGCACTCCCGATAGCCTGTGCCCTGGCCAGGCTAAACCAGCTACCTTCTCTGCTCTTCAAGGAGCTGAGCTAGCCCCTTGCTCCAAGGAGGGGGCCTCCCAATCTGTCCTCCTGGGGGCTCTCCTTCATTCCAAGGGGCCACCCTACCTCCTTGGGCCTTGCAGTCACTCTTAGCAGAGCTCAGGAGTTCTGCACAGTGACCGTCCCTCTAACCCACTGTGGTTCCACTCTCCTGACCAGACCAGACTGAGATGGTCCTCAAAATGTTGGTTTCAACACGGGTTAGAATTGTGGTTTTAGGGGCGCCTGGGTGACACAGCGGTTAAGCGTCTGCCTTCGGCTCAGGGAGTGATCCCAGCATTATGGGATCGAGCCCCACATCAGTCTCCTCTGCTATGAGCCTGCTTCTTCCTCTCCCACTCCCCCTGCTTGTGTTCCCTCTCTCGCTAGCTGTCTCTATCTCTGTCAAATAAATAAATAAAATCTTAAAAAAAAAAAAAAAGAATTGTGGTTTTATTCCAGTAATTTTAAACTGNCCCATAACGCCAGGATCACGCCCTGAGCTGAAGGCAGGCGCTTAACCGCTGTGCCACCCAGGCGCCCCTATTCCAGTAATTTTAAACTGTGAAATCGCACCTCTCCTGCCTGAAAGGGGTGGCTCATGTCCCTCCCTTGCTGTGAAGACCAGAGGAGAGAGGAGGCAGGAAAGCAGGCCACACACCGCACCACATCCTGACTGAGGATCAGGATCCAGTCTGTGCCCGAGGTCCCCCCACTTCTCTACAGCCCCCTCCTCAGTGGGCCGATATGGAAACGAAGCAGGACAGCACACCCAGGGCTGAGCAGCGCCTGAGACAAAGTGAGAGCACAACAGAGGCTTACAAGGACCACATATCAGTGGCTCTTAAGACATGTGCCGATTTCCGAACATGAACTGTGAAAAAAGCTCTCTATCACAATGACTAAAACCTGGTATTTCTATAAGAATATATTAAGAATTAAGATACGAGCCTGGAGAGTGAGTCAGTCACCACTGCATCCAGGTGCACAAACAAGCCCCCTCTTTCTCTAGTGCTGGGGCTGGAGGGGAAGACAGGCAGGTGTCTCTGAGAGTCACCTGCCATCTGGGTCAAAGCCAGGTCAGCCTGTGGACCTGCACAATGCTGCGCCCCAGCACCTGCCCCCCTGCCACACCCCAGCACTGATTAACCTGGTAACACCCACTCGGTCACTCATGCTTCTCAAATCCCATCCTCTTTCTTTCAACAGTGGCGATGACCAAAACTCGTCCAAGATAACCATTCTTCAGGGACAGGGGAGATGCGGCTGGCCCAATGTCAGCAAGCTTTACTCACGACCCCAGCAGACCTCAGGCTGACGTGAATTTGTCATTTGTGCCTTAAGGAGAGGACCCTTGTGCTAAACACAGACATGGCCTGGGACATACAGGTTTCCAAACCCTCAGCCCCTACGGGGGGTCACGTGGGCAATCACATAAAGCAAGGCGAAGGCACCTACCCCACTGTGAGGTCTGAACATGCTCCCCCCCCCGCCAGGCAGACACTATCTTGCCCAGAAAGATGTTCTCACCTNTCACGTGGGCAATCACATAAAGCAAGGCGAAGGCACCTACCCCACTGTGAGGTCTGAACATGCTCCCCCCCCGCCAGGCAGACACTATCTTGCCCAGAAAGATGTTCTCACCAGACGAGTAAGATGCCAGCAAGAAGCGGTGCGGCTGTAGGCACAACCTTCTGTCACTAGAGCAACGCATCCGAGTCCCAGTAACCAGGTTCTTCCGGATGGTTTTTGAGCTATGACCCTTTCCACCCTTCTTCTCACAGAGACTGGTGCTCAACGAGTATCTTCTCATGCTCAAAGAGTAAAAAGAATGAGACACCAAGGACGGACACAGGACTTCCTCACTTCTGCACCCTGACGATACGCTCCCTCGCCCCTCATGGCATTCTGTCCACGTCCTCCGTGAACTGCCTTGGAAATGCTCACACCAGAGAATCCACTCTTCCTCCCCAGGTCCCCAGAGACCCGAGGCGTTTTCTTTACTCTCTCTGATGCTTACTGATTTTAATGGCTAAAAAAAAAGGGAGACGCAAATTAAAACCACAACAACTAAACCTCACAAGATTAACCATTCCAGGTGCGGGCGAGAATGTGGGAGAACCAGGACTGCTCTCACATGGCAGGCAGGAGCCCGACACGCACGGCCACTCTGGAAAGTGGCGTGGCGGCTTCTCGCAGAGTGAGGCCTACACCTTCCGTGTGCCCCGGGAGTGCTCACCGCAGCTCCATTCCTCACGGTCAAGCACTGGGAACCTGAAGAACGTCCGTCCGCCCACGGGCAGGTCCACACGCCACGTGGGAAGCACGCTCCCATGCACCAGCACAGGCAGCACGAGCGCACCCCAGACGCACCACACTCAGGTGAAGACAGCAGCCGTAAGAAACCTCACGCAGGGCTCCGTTCACGTGACTTTTCCAGAAAAGCAAAGCTACAGTGACTGAAAGCGAGCCTGCAGCTGCTGGAGACTGAGGAAAGTGGCTCAGAGCCAAAGGCACAGAGAACAGTCACGGTGCTCGAAATGTTCTGTTGCACTTTGCTGGCGGCTGGAAAATACAGGCACCTTCCAAAGTTCAAAGTGCGCACTTGAGACGAGTAGATTTTACTGTGAAAAGTATCTCATAAAGCCCATTTTTAAAATAATACTGTCAAATATTCCAGGAAGAAAAGCACAAAAGATGACCGAACACTGGCAAGGCACTGGGTGCTGGTGTAGTCGGGAGCCAGCACGGCACACCCCTTACAGTGAGCTTTCACTTCCCCCATAAAAACTGTGGCTTACTTAAGTCTTTCTACACCTACAATAACCTAAGTTCTTCCTGGGAACTTCCTTATGCACGTGTGCACCCCTAGAACTTAGGGGACACCCAGCGGCCATTCACGTTAGCATATGCTGTCCGGTAAACTGCAGACAAGCAGAGATAAGCAATCATCATGTCCGCGTAAACTCTAACACAGCAGCTGTTTTCCAACGGTTTCAAGACAGAGTGTGCTGGTTAATGTCATAATTACCACCCCATTCCACCCCAAAACTCAGTGGCTTACATGACAAGCATAGGCCTGCGCAGGGTGCCTCTCCCTCTCTGCACAGCAGCCCCCAAAGCATGTTCTTCTCATGGAGGTGATGGGAAGACCCCCAGGGGCGAGTGGAAACGAGCTAAGGTTTGAAAGCTGCAGGCAGACACTGTCTATATCCCACAGGCCACGTCACATGACCAAGCCCCACACCCTTCCTCCAGCAACAGAGCTCACCCATGAAGCCACAGGCCTCCAGCTCCCTTGAAGGCAAGGTTTGCGATTACAGATGCAACTTTCTTTTTTTTTTTTTTAAAGATTTTATTTATTTATTCGACAGCGATAGAGACAGCCAGCGAGAGAGGGAACACAAGCAGGGGGAGTGGGAGAGGAAGAAGCAGGCTCATAGCGGAGGAGCCCGATGGGGCTCGATCCCATAACGCTGGGATCACGCCCTGAGCCGAAGGCAGACGCCCAACCGCTGTGCCACCCAGGCGCCCCTATTGATGCAACTTTCTAATGCTCCTAGGACTGTCACGTTTTATCACCTTTTGTCTGTTTGCTGCCAAGTATTTTACTTCCAGTGTGTCTGTAACTCCCCAGGAGGGTTTCGTGCACAACGATCATGTACATTTCTCTACATATCTGCCGCTCCTTTCCTTTTCTTCCACAACTCTGACCTCTCCTCTCGCATTATTTGTTTCTGGCCTGAAGTACATCCTTTAGAATTTTGTGGGAAACTTGTGGGAAACCATTTTTGTCTGAAAAAGTTCCGTTTTAGCTTCATTCTCAGAAGACACTCTTGCTGGGTACAGTCTCCAGCTGGTTGTTCAGCATGCTGCCAGTGTGCAGTCCGCTGTGTGCCGGCTGTCAGTACAGCGCATCCCCTGCCCGGCTGCTCCCAGGACCGCCTGTCTCTGGACTTCTGCATTCCTACGGTAACGTGTCTACACACACGTTTCACTGCAGTTCAGGAAGTTTCATGCATTTTTTTTAAGATACACAAATTTATTAAAATTTTGAAAATATTTAACAATTTATTGAAGTCAGAAAAATAAATTCTCAATATATAAAATCTAGAGAGGTGGAATTAGAAATTAGATTTCAAAGGATTTTTGAATTAAAAAAAAAAAAAAACGATGGTTAAATGCCACGAAGTAGGCGGCAATGCCTCAGCTGTGTGCATGCTGTCAGGCCAGAGGGCCTCTTCCATCCACGTCAAGGAGAGCTCGGACCGTCTCTCCTTCCGCACACACAATTTCCTGCGATCTTAAGGCTGTCACATCCTCCCTCCTTTCCTTCTGAGACACCAATTACACCTTCCAGACTTTTTCACCACACCCTCTGTCTCTCACCCGCTACTCTTTACCTGTCCTTTATCCTCCATCCTGCAGTATCCAGGACAGGTTTGGTTCTTACCTACCACTCAGAGCACTAACCTCTCTGCAATTACAAGTGCTGCTGGAAACCCAGAGTCCTTCATTCTGGTTACTGCAGGTCTCAGTTCTGGAATATCCATCTGGTCCCATCTCACAACCCACCATGTCACCTTTCACACATATGTCTCCTGCTCAAAATTTCAAGTGTGACTTTTCTTTAAAAATGGTAGACTTACTTCTTTACTGTGATCTGACTCTGGTCTCAGATGCTCCGTAATTCTGTCTCTGCTGGTTCTTGCTCATGCCGTCCTGATGTGCACAGTCACTATGACTGAACACTGGACGTTGTGTGAGAAATCAGTTCTAGGAATCATGTGCGCTACAATGATAGTGCCCTCCTCCAGAGGGTTGTTCTCTTACCCGAAGCTAAGTGTAAAGTCTGAGGTTCTGTGGGGTACCCAGGTGTCCGAAGCCCCACGGCACATCTGTGACAGTCCACTCCTGCCCTTAGGGCCTTGCCTTTGAAAGTCTCAGTGTAACGTGGGAGGGTGCCCACTTCTGGAGGGCTCTAAGCTTTGATCTTTCTCCTAGACCACAGCTGCTCAACGTCAGCACTCTGACATCTGTCTTGCGCGTGGCAGGACGGTTAGTAGCCTCCCTGACCTCCCCACCCACTAGATGGCAGCAGCGCACCCCCACCCAGTTGTGACAGTGCGGTCTCCAGAAGTGGCCAAATATCCCCTGGAAGGCAAAATCACACTGACAGGTAACCACCCCTCTTGACTTTCATGGAGACCAAACTGTCTGTTTCACAGCTCGCTCTCTGGGGTAGCAGATGCCCTGGAGGCACAAACGGCTCGGTGCTGTGCTTGCTGACGCGGACACTTACCTCCTCCTAGAGGAGTCTCAGGAATCCTCCTTTCCTCTTGTCGCTCTACAAACTTTCAAGATTTTTTTTTTAATAGTTTATCTTTCTGTTTTCAGTAGAAGGTGTGGCTGACGTCTGCACTGTCCAACGTGGCAGCTTCTAGCCACGTGTGGCTGCTGAGCACCTGAAGTGTGGCCAGTCTGAACTGAGTGTGCTGAGTGTACAACGAGGTTTCAGAGACTTGCATGAAAAAAATTTAAGATCTCTCTTTATAGAAAGAGATATCTTTTTCTATTGACCACATGTTGCAACGAGAGTATTTTAGGCATACTAGATTAAATAAATTAAAAACAGGTTTTTTTAAAGTTTTTTGTTTTTTTAGCAATCTCTACACCCAACATGGGGCTCAAACCCACAACCCCAAGATCAAGAGTCACGCATTCTTCTGACTGAGCCAGCCAGGTGCCCCTAAAATTAGTTTCATCTGCTTCTTTTTACTGTTTTTAAATGTGGCTACTAGAAAATTTAGAATCACATGCCTGTCTGCATTAGTGACTTGAATTCTATTTCTCCTGGACGGGCACACACCTAGAAGATCTAATCTGACAAAACTGAAACAAAAGCCCCAGGGTGCACATTTGTAAGGACAAAGGGTAGGTCTTCTCTTCTCTGTTACTAGTCAGGGCATACACACACGCAATAATGCCAACTGGTTAACAGAGAGGAGGGAACCTCTCTCCCTACCTAGGGCAGCTTAGCTTAGGCAGGCACGAAGACAGAAGAAACAATGGAAGTCTTGTTTGTCCCCAAAACATTTATACAGAGAATCTGAAGATTTACCATCTGAAAGGCCATACATTCTTTTTTTTTTTTTAAGATTTTATTCATTTATTTGAGAGAGAGAGACAGCAAGAAAGGGAACACAAGCAAGGGGAGTGGGAGAGGGAGAAGCAGGCTTCCCACTGAGCAGGGAGCCCGATGCAGGGCTCGATCCCAGGACTCCAGGATCACGACCTGAGCCGAAGGCAGATTCTTAACCGAATGAACCACCCCGGCGCCCCTATTAACTCTTTTTTAATAACAACACGATTAACGCATATTAGGCACTCACTTTCTATGAAGCAATTTATACATATTTCCATACATAGATATAATTAGTGTAGCAGACATGGACCCTCCCCTCAATTAAGGACTGGAGCTGCCAAGCGTGTGGTTAGCTAGCAGGGTTAGCATTGTCAGGGATGGCCTTCCTTGGCTTCGAGCCACAGCTGAGCGAGGGGATGGTACAAGGGCTCAGCCATTCCCACCCAATGCCAGACGCCTCTAACAGGCAATCTTCACCCCAAAGCTCCCTAATGGGCCAGCGTGTCCGTGGACACCCCCTCTGCCCGACTCCAGCCGTCTCCCTCCCTTCACCTCTCCGTGGTGCTCCTCTCTCATAACCCTCTGTACTCCAAGCCCGTCTCAGGGTCTGCTTCAGAGAACCCAGCCCGAGGTGAGCGTCAACACCCCACTTCACAGCTGCACAGACACAGAGTAAGTAACTTGACAAGGTGGCACAGCTAGGAAGCATCAGAGCAGGGACACGTCTGCAGGCAGTCAGGGCAACCTTATTCTTAACCACCAACTGATATTCCCTTTAAGAAACAAGGAAAGTTATGGGGCGCCTGGGTGGCACAGCGGTTGGGCGTCTGCCTTCAGCCCGGGGCGTGATCCCGGCGTTGTGGGATCGAGCCCCACATCGGGCTCTTCTGCTGTGAGCCTGCTTCTTCCTCTCCCATTCCCCCTGCTTGTGTTCCCTCTCCTCACTGGCTGTCTCTATCTCTGTCGAATAAATTTTAAAAATCTTTAAAAAAAAAAGAAAAAAAGAAACAAGGAAAGTTATAAGCCCCTCACCAGAAAGATACACAGAAGGCAAACAAGCGCACGAAAAGATGCCCCACATCACGTCATCAGGGAAGTGCACATTAAAACAGCAGTAAGACCCCTCCTCTAAGTAAATAAATAAGTAAAATCTTTAAAACAAAAGTTTAAGGAACGCCTGGGTGGCTCAGTTGGTTAAGCATCTGCCTTCAGTTCACGACATGATCCTGGGGTCCTGAAATCGAGTCCCACATCGGGCTCCCTGCTCAGCGGGGCGTCTGCTTCTCTCTCTCCCTCTGCTGCTCTCCCTGTTCATTCTTTCACTCTCTCCCTCTCAAATAAATAAATAAAATCTTAAAAAATAAAAAATAATAATAAAACAGTAGTAAGCTCCCTGTGCGCAGCTGCTGGAACGGCCCAAATCCAGCCCCAGAGTCTGGTGAGGACGTGGAGCAGCAGGAACGCTCATTTTTTGGCTGGTGGGGACGCACAGTGGGGCAGCCACTCTGGGAGACAGTCTGGCGGTTTCTTAAAAGACGACACATCCCGTCACCACACGATCCAGCACTCACGCACCCTGCTCTTTACCAAAGGAGCTGAAAGCTTATGGCCACACCAGACCTGCCCCCAGGATGTTCACAGCAGCTTTCTTGATAGCTGTAGACACGCCATTCGTAACTGAACCAACTTGGAAGCCACCAAGATGTCCTTCAGGAAGTAGACAGATAAATACACGGGGGCCCATCCAGACCCTGGCCTATGAATCGGGGACAAAGAGAAAGGAGCCATGAAGCCATGGAAAGACGTGGGGAACCTTAAAGGCATCTGACTGAGTAGAGGAAAGGCTGCATACTGTAGGATTCCGACTCCGGGACATTCTGGAAAAGGCAAAACTACAGAGACAGTAAAAAAGATGAGTGTCTGCCAGGGTTTGGGGGAAGGAACAGATGAACAGGCAGAGGAAAAAGATTTTTAGGGCACGGAAACTACTCTGCATGACACTATGACAGATTCATATCATCACACTTCTGTCCAAAACCACAGAATGCACAGCACCAAGAGTGACCCCAAGAGTCAACTGTGCACTATGGGTGATAAAGACACGTCTAGAGGCGCTTGGGTGTCTCAGGTCATGATCCCAGGGTCCTGGGATCCAGCCCCACATCAGGATCCCTGCTCAGCGGGGCGTCTGCTTCTCCCTCTTCCTCTGCAGCTCCCGCTGCTTGGGCTCTCTCTCTGTCAAATAAATAAATAAAATCTAAAACAGAAGACGATGATGACGACAACGACAACGTGTCCATGCAGGCTCATCGACCGTAACAAACGTACCACCCTGGGGGGGTGTCAACAGCGAGGAGGTTGTGCATGTGTGGGCCGGGGTACATGGGAAATTTCTGTACCCTCTTTTCAATTTTGCTATGAACCTAAAACTGCTCCAAAAAAATAAAATCGTCACAAAAACAAATTTTAAAAAATCTAAGCAATGAAGTTATAGACCCCCCAAAATACACACAGTGTATATACATATATATATATACATGTATTCATATGTGTGTTTGCNTTTTAAAAAATCTAAGCAATGAAGTTATAGACCCCCCAAAATACACACAGTGTATATACATATATATATATATACATGTATTCATATGTGTGTTTGCATATATATGAAAAAGCAAACCTTTTCACAGACAATTTCAGAAGTTTCACAGACCTAAAAGATCCTTAGGCCCAGTTAAAAATATGAAAACATAACACTTTCCCCGGGGCTCAACAGAGAAATACCCAAATTCCACTAGTTTTTGCATCACTTGATAACACAGAATATGCATTCTCAAGTCCTGAAAAACCATCCATTCCTAGAAATTCTGCCTTCCACCCACCCTTGCAGCTCGTTGGGCTCCGTCCTAGCCCTCTCTTCCATTCACTGACTCCAGGCAACTTCAGGCACTCCTGTGGCCTCACAGAGGCTTGAACCAGATCTCAAACCCGGAAAAATTAAAGGCTTAAAACAAAGGCTTAAAGGATTAACCAGCTTTTCAGTCCTCAAGACTGAAAACCTACACTTGACAGTTCTTCAAAATGGGGGTGTTCAGGTAAAGAGGCGGGCTACCTGAGTGGATCAGGTCATGTGGTACATTCTTCATTCACAAAGCCAAGCGCACTTCACTACCAAGCGCTGAATTACTCTGTAATACCTAGAACAAACCATGAGCAACCTCAGGCAGAACATTTCTTTGAGATTCATACTTTGAACCAGCCCAGGGAAAAGGCTGGGTCCAGGGAAGGGCCACCCTACCTGGTTAATTATACACGAGTTGTCAAACTCAAGAGCAACCAATGGCTTGACTTTAACCACGTTTTAGTTCTAGCAGCACCTGGGTGGCACAGTAAGCTGACCGTCTGACTCTTGATTTTGGCTCAGGTCATGCAGGGAGGCTGCTTGAGATTCTCTGCCTCTCCCTCTGCCCCTCACACTCACTCACTCGTGCGCTCGTGCGCATTCTCTCTCTCTCTCTCTCTCTCTCGTAAGTAAATAAATACATAAAGTACTTAAACACATTTTAATTCTAACAGAGCCATGAGAGTAATCGTGCTCAGAACTCTGGTTTGAAGCGGAAAGAATTAAAATGGCATCAGAAGACTAGTCCCCACTGTGTAAAATTTACAAAAGCCCATTTCATGAAAAAGATTGAACACACTTACCTTTAAATTTTGATCTAATGTTTGCCAGTTCTTTGTTTATTCTCTTTATTTCTGCTTCTTTACTTTTGCCTAAAAAAAGAGAACACAAATGCATTCTTACTTCAACTGATTTCTGAACAAACGTCTATTCCCAGACAAGTCAACACATCAGAATCGAAGGCAGAACCACTGCTTTTAGGAGGCAAGGAAAGAAGCAATCTGCCAGCAGCCAAAACCAGTAGGGAGGTGGCTGGGACAGAAGCTGGGGTCCTGGCACAGGCCCCCCCCAAGTCAAAACAGGGCAAGTCCGTAAGCACCACACAGGAAAGCAGCCACTCTAGGAAACGAGGAGATCTACAGCACCGTTTTTAATCCTACCTTTTGCCACAGTTCTGGAACTGAACACACTCAAAATACCTGCTAAACACTTTCCAAAATAAATCATTATCAGCTAATAGTTTACTCCTAAAATGGCTGTTACTGCCATGGGTAATTTTTTAAATAACTATNTCCTCCGCTGGGAGCCTGCTTCTTCCTCTCCCACTCCCCCTGCTTGTGTTCCCTCTCTCGCTGGCTGTCTCTGTCTCTGTTGAATAAATAAATAAAATCTTAAAAAAAAAAAAAAAGGAGCAGCCAGAGGTGCCCTGAAGGGTTGGGAAGGGGGCACCAGGTAGAGCCGTGGGCTTTAACAGCCCAGGGTGGCAGGTCAAGGGCAAGCTGCTTCTTAAATCATTCTCAAACAAGTGTTATCTTAGCTGAAGTAAGCTTTTTGGACTTGGCTCAAACGGCCATGAAAATGGTATCTCGGTAGCCTTCCGCTTCACACCCACTCAGACTACAGGCTGCTCCCCAACATAGCCTGGACTGAGCGTAGAAGACAAAGCACTGTGCATGTGTGTGCACCTGAGTGCGCATGTGCCCACGCGTGTATACGTGTGTGTGCGTGTATGCGCCTGGGTGTAAGTGTGCACCCGTGGGTATGTGTGTGCGTACACGCGCCTGGGTATAATAAGTGTGCACCCGCGTGTGTGTGCACCTAAGTGCAACTGTGCACCCGTGTGCACCTGTGTGCATGTGCCCACGTGTGTATACGTGTGTGTTTGCGTGTACACCCATGTGTGTGTGCGTGTATGCGCCTGGGTGTAAGTGTGCACCCGTGTGCGCCTGTGTGTGCGTACACGCGCCTGGGTGTAAGTGTGCACCCGTGGGTGTATATGTGTGTGTGTGTGCACCCATGTATGTGTGCGTGTATGTGCCTGGGTGTAAGTGTGCACCCGTGGGCGTGTGTGTGCACCTAAGTGTAACTGTGCACCCGTGTGTGCCTGTGTGTGCGCGCATGCACCTGGGTGTAAGTGTGCACCCGTGGGTATGTGTGTGCACGCGCCTGGGTATAATAAGTGTGCACCCGCGTGTGTGTGCACCTAAGTGCAACTGTGCACCCGTGTGCACCTGTGTGCATGTGCCCACGTGTGTATACGTGTGTGTTTGCGTGTACACCCATGTGTGTGTGCGTGTATGCGCCTGGGTGTAAGTGTGCACCCGTGTGTGCCTGTGTGTGCGTACACGCGCCTGGGTGTAAGTGTATACCCGTGGGTGTATGTGTGTGTGTGTGTGCACCCATGTATGTGTGCGTGTATGCGCCTGGGTGTAAGTGTGCACCCGTGGGCGTGTGTGTGCACCTAAGTGTAACTGTGCACCCGTGTGTGCCTGTGTGTGCGCGCATGCACCTGGGTGTAAGTGTGCACCCGTGGGTATGTGTGTGCACGCGCCTGGGTATAATAAGTGTGCACCCGCGTGTGTGTGCACCTAAGTGCAACTGTGCACCCGTGTGCACCTGTGTGCATGTGCCCACGTGTGTATACGTGTGTGTTTGCGTGTACACCCATGTGTGTGTGCGTGTATGCGCCTGGGTGTAAGTGTGCACCCGTGTGTGCCTGTGTGTGCGCACACGCGCCTGGGTGTAAGTGTATACCCGTGGGTGTATATGTGTGTGTGTGCACCCATGTATGTGTGCGTGTATGCGCCTGGGTGTAAGTGTGCACCCGTGTGTGCCTGTGTGTGCGTACACGCGCCTGGGTGTAAGTGTATACCCGTGGGTGTATATGTGTGTGTGTGTGCACCCATGTATGTGTGCGTGTATGCACCTGGGTCTAAGTGTGCACCGGTGGGCGTGTGTGCGCACCTAAGTGTAAATGTGCACCCGTGTGCGCCTGTGTGTGCGCACACACGCCTGTAAGTGTGCACCCGTGGGTGTATGTGTGTGTGTGCACCTGTGTGTGTGCGTGTGCGTGTCCGCGTGTATGTGCATGCCTGTGACCCCACATGTACATGTGTGCTTCTCACGAGGTGCACAGGAATCCGTTCCTCTCTGGTACGTGCGCTCTACTCCACCTATAGGAAAAGAGACCCCGAGTGGCAGAAAGTTACATTGTGCAGGGGGTCAGATCTACAGCAGAGATAAGGAAAAGACTGGGAGGCAGTGGGAAGAAGTAATGCTAAATGAGCCTTCATAAAATCTGCAGCTATTACCCAAGATTGGACAATCACTAAATAAAACTAAAAGCACGCAGTTGTAGAGCTAACCAGCAGGAGAAACAGAAACAGATGATTAAGCCGTGCTCCATCCGTGGAACAAGACCAAGGGTGAGGCAAGAAGCTGTGGTGTTGTAGCCAAAGGGTTAAAGTGGCCAATTTACAACAAACACACAAACACACATTTTTTTCAATCAGAGCAGCTGAGGGTTCTCCTGGATAAGAGCATATCCCAGGAGTAGGCTTTAGGGCCAGGCATGTGAGGCTGAAATCCCAGAGAAGCCTATGTTCCCTCTGCAACTCAGGGGAAGTTACATCTCTGAGCACACTTCTTCAAAAGGAAAACCACCAAAAGCCACGGGACTTCATGTAGCTCATCTGTGTGAGAGAAGGTAGAGAGGAAAGTGGTATAACAGCCCGACCAGAGGACGGGAGAGCCAGAAGCAGACCCGGGTGAGCTCAGAAGGCTGAGTGTGAGGACCAGGGCGCTGGAACAGCCTCCCACCAACCAGGCCACTGGGCTGCTCTGAGTCACACTGAGCAGGAGAGGAGCAATGGGACAGGGAAGGTCCACAAGTCACCAGGTAAAGACAGCAGAGGGGGGAGCACTGTGCGACAGAAAAGCCACCCTGGACCGTGCCTCCAACCAACAGCTCAGAAAACTAATTCCACATAAAAATAAGCAACAGGCAAGTACTCAAGTCAAACCCCACATCAGGAGACTATGAGAACAAAGCAGAACAGGAGCAGAACGGTATCCCCACCAACAAAGAAAGGGCCTCAGGAAGACCCAACAGAAGAGATCAGAATCAGAGCTCTCTACTTCAAAATCATCATGGAGAAAAATACAGAAGACAGCTAAAAGTTCAGTGGAAAAATTCAGATATTAGGCAACAGAAGTAAATCAGAAACCTAAAAAATCATTCCAGAAATGAAGAATAACCTAGAAGCAATACAAGAACAAACACAACAGAGGTCTTGACAGAAGCAGAAGATACAAGAAACATTTAAACCAAAGAGAAATGAAGAACGAAATAAAGGATTCAAGAGAAAGTAGCAAATATTGAAAATGGACAAAGACACAACATATGGCCAGCAGGACTCCCTGAGGAAGACCCCCAGCTAAGCAGCAGAACAGACGACAATGTGTCATTTGAAAAGACTTTTCGGAAATTACCACACCTGTACCTGGGAATATTGACCCCAAATAACACAAACCAACACCTAGTCTAATAAAAGTACTGGACTTTAAAGGAAAAAAAAAAATCCTTTGAACATCTAAGAAGAAAGAGCAAGCAGCTTATACAGGAAGGAAAATCAGAAGATACCCTCAGATTCCATCATCACTTCACAGCGGAAGAAAAGGGTGTGACATCTGAGCTCTGTGCAGAAAGGAAACGTGAGACCAGGACTTTCCATCCAGCACACTCAGCCCCTAGCGTGCCCGGCACAAACTTTATCAACATGTGAGATTCCAGAGCACCATGAGCAAGCCCTGGGCCGCTTGTGGCACTCCACAGTGAACGAGCGGACAGCCGAAGTTTCTGGGGACATCAAAGGAACAGCACCAAAATGCGGGTGAAGGAGGAGAGCATGCAGGTATCGGCACACACAGATAAGCACAGCTGCGACCAGGCGGGGCAGGAGAGGCGGCCAGGCCAGGTGTCCCCAGTCACCACGCTGACAGTGGCAGGCTCAGAGACTGTTGTGGGTGTAACAGGGTAAAGGTCACAAGTGATGACGAGGTCCCCTACCCAGTCACCCCCAACGCCCTTGAGATTCCTGGTGTGGAGGAGGCTCAAGAGAAAACCCTGGCTGTGCCAAACGGAGCTGGAGTCCACAATGACCTCGTGAAGCATTTTCCCTTCAAGCCGTGTACGTGTATCTCCTAGAGCTGTCCTCTGAGGAGGCTTAGAACAACAACGTCGGGTAGCCCCAAGCACCCCATCCCCAGATGGTGCTCTGGGAGCACTATTTCCCACCACAAGAAACCAGGCTTCTTGGTAAAACTGCTGGCTGCACAACTGGGCAAGGCCCACGACAAGCCTGGACTTCACAAGGACTATCGAAGACCACATGCCACCAGGGCCACGTCAGGAACACTCAGCACCCAAACGAGGAGACTCCATTAGCCAAAGGGGGGACAGCCTGAGCTTCAAAAAGGATAAGCAGTACAGTGGACAGCGGCAAAATTCACAAAAACATTTAAATCCGTAAGTTCAAAATTTTACTTAAAAAAAAAAAAAAAGCACCCAATTAGTCACCTCGAGAGGATATTAAGGAACAAGTTAACTTGAAAACTGGGAAATCAAAGGAAAGAACCAAGCAGCTGTTCCGCCTCTTCCACATGAAGCATCCCCCCGGGTCATCGCACAGGAAGGGAAGGGTCTCTTGATAAAAGCATTCTAACACATCCACGAAAAGCATTCTGAGAAGATCACCATTTGGCGTCCTCCCAGAGGACTGACTGGAACCGAGCAGGGAGGCGGACAGCTGCTAGCGTCACAAGGCGTCAGACAGACACAGCACAAGCCCCCAGGGAACAGAAGAGCATCACCTCGAGTCTGGCCAAGGTGTCAGCTATATGTGGTCTGGCCTCCGTCCCCAGCTGCCAGACAGCCAAGAGCACGGTGGAACGCACTAGGACTTCCACAACTTAATGTCCCTTACATGTCCTCGGTCTTCAATATACTGTTGTGAGGAAAAGAAAGGAACACAGATTAAAAGATGAAAGAACAGGAATGTTCAGAAATGGGCAAGACCAAACCACAGCGTTCAGGATGCATCCTCGTGTGAGAAACCTGAAAAGGACACAAAGGAACCCAACGATGGCAGCAGGTTTTGGGGGAGGTGAATGGGACAGGGCACGTGGAAGGGCCTCTGGGGCCATCGCCCGGGTGGAAGTTACAAGGATGTTCACCTTATCATAACCTATCAATCTCCAAACATAGGTTTTATGTGATGTCTCCTGTTTTAGTTTACAACAAAAAAGAGAAAAGAAGAGGAGACTGCCTAGTGAGGCAGTGGATCCCTGACCTGCAGGAATGTTCACGCTGAAGCTGCTGGACACTGCCCTGCCCCAGGCTGGGTCCTCGGGTCCATCTGACCACAGCTTCCCCTGCACAAAACCCAAGTCTCTCCCAAGAGCAGAGGATGCCATCCATACCTCTTGTGTGGCCTGGGTACGAGGTCCTGCTCACTGTTCATCACCCCTCCCCCTTAAGGGGGGACCCCAAGAGATTCTCTGGAATCCCTAGCCATGCTCTTCCCCACCCAGAGTCCTCTGCAGCAGCCTCCCCTCCACTTCACCCCTCCAACTAAGCAGTAAGGATGTCACCTCTTCAAGAAACCCCCCCAACCCCTCACAACAGGGTGGGGTGCCCCCTCGTGTCTGCTGCCACAGTGACCTTAGTCTCCCAGGCACTTCCTGTCCCTGTCCCCACCTGATCCTCTCCCACCTCAACAGCCTTGCACAGGCACCCCCGCCACAGGGCTGGCTGGCGACCAACATAGACAAAGGAGGCTGGGCAGGACGAATGGGGCTCCCTCTCGAGGGCAGGTGCTGGTTGGCCCATACAGGAACTCCCGGGAAGAGGGGAGCTCATGAGACGGTGCGCAGACACACCTCAGAGGAAGGCCCAGTGCAGGAGCCTACCTGGGCTCAGGTTTAGGCCGGACAGCCTGAGTCACAAACTCACCCCCACCTCACGGCAGAAACACCACCATGGGAACCAAGGAGCACCGCCCTCACCATGTAAGCCCACACACGGAGCCCTTAACTGGACACTGGATGCTCTGACTCTGCTGAACAAGGCTATCCCTAAGCATTAACCCTGAAAACGCCAAAGGGGAATTCCACCTGCTAACAGGCCCGTCCACAGTAAGTTTTAAAGGAAATCTAGTATGACTGCAGGTGATTGATAATCCATATGCAGATTAACACATTCACACCAACAGATGTGTCCCAAAATGCCCTGGCAGGAGGCCTCTTCCACGGCGCACCGCCATGAGGTGAGGCTACCGCAGAGCGACCTGTCCACCGGGGTCTGTCAAGAGCTTTCCTGGCAAGGGCTGGTTCATGCTCACTCATACTGTACTTCTCTCCAGGCAGAGGACCCCAACAGCAACCAAACCACCCCACACTGCTGGAGCAAATCTAACAAAACGTCTTCTCTTTTTAGATGAAGCATTCGCTCTCGTGACGCGGAGAGGCTTACCGCCCACCCTGACTTCAGAAACAAATTTTGAAAGGGAAAATGTGTCAACGAGAGGAACTGGACTAGAGTGATAGGCCTCACCGGACTCGATCTCTGTTCCACAGTGAAGAGATTCTGGTCTTTGCCACCCTGTGTGGTCTCTATCTAAAAATGCAGCAGGCCGGTCAGCCACTGAGGATACAGAGCTTGTACCCGGCAATCCCCACGGTGGACTTAGGAGCTCTGCTGGCTAATGAATAACCTGGACGAGCCCAAAACGACTGCCCAAAAACGAGCTACGATTTGTGCCCAGTAAGTAGCAAAAAATGCACTCCGTGCGGATAAGCTTTGATAAAAGCTCTTGGATTTTTAGAATTACCGTCCCTGGTCATTCTTCTGGAATAACATGCTGGTTAATGATTTCTTCTTGTTTGCATGCTGAACTAATCAACTGACAGTATTAGTGTTCTGTGACCCTAAGTTTGGAAACAAAGAGTACAGGAGCCTATCACAACTTATTACAAGATACCAAACCACTAAAATCTGAAGGTAGTAAGTATGAAATTTACAATAAAACTTGGTCTAAATAAGGAATTTTAGTCTGTATCTGGGCGCCTGGGTGGCTCAGTCGGTGAAACGTTTGCCTTCAGCTCAGGTCATGATCTCAGGGTCCTGGGATCGAGCCCCGCATCGGGAGCCTGCTTCTCCCTCTCCCTCTGCCACTCCCCCTGCCTGTGCTCGCTCTCACTCTGTCAAATAAAATAAAATCTTTTCTTAAAAAAATGATTTCGGGGGGCGCCTGGGTGGCACAGCAGTTAAGCGTCTGCCTTCGGCTCGGGGTGTGATCCCGGCGTTGTAGGATCGAGCCCCACATCAGGCTCTTCTGCTATGAGCCTGCTTCTTCCTCTCCCACTCCCCCTGCTTGTGTTCCCTCTCTCGCTGGCTGTCTCTATCTCTGTCAAATAAATAAATAAAATCTTTAAAAAAAAAAATGATTTCAACATATTTGCTTCCATTCTTCACTTTTGTTTTGATTATGCTAACACATTTGACTTTTGATGATATACACTTGGATTTCATTAATTTCTACCATGATGGAGTTATTTTTAATTAGGAATACTCAGGTTAGTGTCTGATTTATAAAGTGGCAAAACTTGCAGATGGTGTTGAAAAACAGTGAACATTAAATTTACGTAGGATTTAGGAGCAGTGAATGTTATATCGGATTTTTATAAGGTGTTTTCTTACCAAAAATTAATTATAGTGACTTGGGGGAATTTTTTTCATAAATAGGATATTTTTAATACTTTTAATTATCACCAGAAAATTTGCAATGTGATTCAACTTTTAATTTGACTTAAGGTAAGTGTTTTATTTAGAGTTCATGTTACTACTTCGATGGTGTTGCTTCAAAGGCTTGGTCTGACATTACTGGCTGTAAGTAGATGTACTGGCAATAAACTAAAGACCTTAGCCTTCAACTGGTTTATTTTTACTAGCTAATTTATCAGATTTTATTTTTTATATGTATAAAGAATTGCAACAGGAATACAGTTGATGTGTGTCAGTTCTACTGAAAAATTTTTTTTCCAGGATATTGTTAGCTTCAAGAAAAGCTATTGGATAGTTTCCCAGTATTTCNAAAAATGTAAAGGTTTATTTCTGTACTCTCAGTATTATTCTATTAATCTGTATATCTATCCTTATACCATAACAACACTGTCTTGATTATTTTGTACTAAGTCTTAGAATAGGAAAGTGAATGCACCAACTTTGCTCATCTTTTCCAAGACTGATTTGACTACTATGAGTCCTTTGAATTTCTATGTGGATTTTAGAACCAGCTTATCTCGGGGGCGGGGGGGAGGCACCTAGGATTTTTTTTTTTAATGAGGATTGCATTAAATCCATAAGTTAATTGGGGATTGTTGACATCTTAACAATACTGTCTTCCAATCCATACACATGGGATGTCCTTCCATTTATTTAGGACTCCTTTACTCCCTTTCAACAATCGTTTGTAGTTAAGTGTACAAGCCTTACACTTCGTTAGAATTTATTCCTATGTATTTTATTCTGGGGCTCAAACTCACAACCCTGAGATCAAGAGTCACATGCTCTACTGACTGAGCCAGTCAGGTGCCCCTGTATTCTATTCTTTTTGATGCTATTATAAATAGAATAGTTTCCCTCATTGTTAGTGTAGAGAAATACAATTGATCTTTCTAAACTGATTTTATATACTACAACCTTGCTCAATCAATTTAAATTCTAACAGTTTTCTAGTGGATTCCTTAGTATTTTCTAAATAAAGAATGATGTCAGCTATACATAGGGATCACTCTATTTCTTCCCAACCTGGATGCCTTTTATTCCTTTCTCTTTAGTCACTGCCCAGGCTACAATCTCCAGTATTAAAGAGGAGCAGTGAGAGCAAACATTCTTGTCATGTTCCTAATCTTAGAGGGAAACATTCAGTCTCTCACCATTAAACTAGGTCTTGGCTGTGGACTTTTCATAGATACCCTTTATCAAATTAAGAAGTTCCCTTGGGGCACCTGGGTGGCACAGTCGTTAAGCGTCTGCCTTCAGCTCAGGGCGTGATCCTGGAGTCCTGGGATCGAGCCCCACATCAGGCTCTTCCGCTATGAGCCTGCTTCTTCCTCTCCCACTCCCCCTGCTGTGTTCCCTCTCTCACTGGCTGTCTCTGTCAAATAAATAAATTTTTTTAAAAATTATTAAAAATAATAAAAAAAAAGAAGTTCCCTCATATTTCTAGTTTATTGAGTATTTTTATAATTAAAGTGTACTCGGGGACACCTGGGCAGTTCAGTCAGTTAAGCATCTGCCTTCGGCTCAGGTCATGATCCCAGGGTTAAAAAATAAATAAATAAACTTAAGAATATTTTAGATTCTATACTTATAATGGATATTACACTGTAGTTTTCTTTCCTATAATGCGTTTGTCTAGTTTTGTTATCAGGGTAATAATTACCTCAGAATGAGTTGGAGAATATTCCTTCCTCTTCTATTCCTTTTTTTTTTTTTTTAAGATTTCTTTTTAATTTATTTATTTGAGAGAGAGCATAAGCAGGGGGAGCAGCAGAGGGAGAGGGAGAAGCAGACTCCCGGCTGAGGAGGGAGCCCAACATTGGGTTTGATCCCAGGACTCTGGAATCATGAGCCAAGATAAAGGCAGATGCTTCACCGAGTGAGCCATCCAGGTGCCCCTTCTATTTCTTTTCAAAGAGTTTGTAAAGGATCCAAACTGTTTAAGTTTTTGATAGAATTTACCAGTAAAGCCATCTGGGCCAGGATTTACTCTTGTGGGAATGTTTAAATTACCAATGCAATTTCTTACTTGTTATAAACCTATGCAGATTTTTTTGTTTCTTCTGGAGTCAATTTCAGTTATTTGTGTCTTTCTATGAATTTCTCCATCTTATTTATCTAATTTTTGGTATACAATTACTCACAGCATTCCATTATAATACTTTTTATTTCTGTAAAGTCAGTAGTAATGGCCCTTCTTTCGTTCTTGATTTTAGTAATTGAGTCTTTTCTTTTTTTCTTGGTCATTCTAGCTAAAGGTTTGTCAGTTTTGTTGACCTTTTCAAAGAACCAATCTTTGATCTAATGTTTGTTATCTTCTTCTTTCTGCTTCCTCTGGGTTTTGTTTGCTCTTTTTCTTCCAGATTCTTAAACTGAAATATTAGGTTCATGATCTGAGATCTCCTTTCTTAAATAGGTATTTACAGCTGTAAATTTCCCCCCAAGTACTGTTTTTACTGCATCCCTTACATTTTGGTATGTCGGGTTATTTTCATTTATCTTAAAGTATTTTTTTAATCTCCCTTTGCTGAGGGAGGTCAGCAAGAAGATGTGATCCCCAGTTAACTCATGAATGAGACACAGGCTATCGGCAGGTCCTCTCACCCCATCCTGTCCTTGGAATATGGGTTCCACTTGCCTTCTCCTCTCCCAAAAGCTGTCCCAAGTACAAGTACGCTGACTCAAGACAGCAATGCGGTACGAAGACTATCCGGATGGTATATGTGATTGAATCCAGTTAAGGCTTCTCTACAAACTTTTGAGGATTTGGTAAGCGGATGCAAAATCTGCTAGTCTTGCAGCTGCTCAAACCACACCTCGTATGTAAGCTGTTTTGCTTATTAAACCTGCCACCTACCGATCTGGAGCAGAGGCAGGCCGCTGAGATTGGGCCCTGTATTTGGGGGGCAGGGAGAGACGGACCATCCATTCTGCCAACCTCTGCTTTAAAAAAAAAAAGGGGGGGCGCCTGGGTGGCACAGCGGTTGGGCGTCTGCCTTCGGCTCAGGGCGTGATCCCAACGTTATGGGATCGAGCCCCATGTCAGGCTCCTCCGCTAGGAGCCTGCTTCTTCCTCTCCCACTCCCCCTGCTTGTGTTCCCTCTCTCG
This sequence comes from Ailuropoda melanoleuca, assembly GCF_002007445.2. Classification (NCBI taxonomy): domain Eukaryota; kingdom Metazoa; phylum Chordata; class Mammalia; order Carnivora; family Ursidae; genus Ailuropoda; species Ailuropoda melanoleuca. The sequence continues at coordinate 90,662,824 of NC_048233.1, forward strand.
CTGGCTGTCTCTACCTCTGTTGAATAAATAAATAAAATCTTTTAAAAAACTAAAAAATAGGCTCAAAACAAGGCTTGAACTCACAACCCTGAGACTAAGACCTGAGATGTGATCAAGAGTCAGGCACTCAACCAACTAAGCCATCCAGGTGCCCCTGGTCTCTGCTTTGTAATTCAAGTGTTTAATCCGTTTACATCTAAAATAATTACTGATAAGGTAGGATTCCTATCTGCCATTTTGCTATATTTTCTGTATATCTTGCAGCTCCGTTCCTATTTTCTTCCATTACTGTCTTCTTTTGTGTTAGATAACTTTTTAGTGCACCACTTTAAGTCCTTTGTTTCTTCTGCTGTACTTTTTTTTAGCTAGTTAACAGTTGCCTAGAGATTATAATTAACACCTTAACTTAAAACAATCCAGTCTGAGTTAATATGAACTTAATTGTAATAGCATAGAGAAATTTTTCTCCAAAATATGTCGTCTGTTCTCTTCCCCCTCCTTTGTACTACTGTCATACAAATTACATCTCTATACATTATAAGCCCATCGGTACAGTTTTATTTAAACTGTATTTAAATTAATTAAGATTGTCTTATGCAGTTGTCTTTTAAACCAGAAAAAAGACAAAGTTATTTAAAAAAAAATTATGCTTTTAGGGCGCCTGGGTGGCACAGTGGTTAAGCGTCTGCCTTCGGCTCAGGGCGTGATCCCGGCGTTATGGGATCGAGCCCCACATCAGGCTCCTCCGCTATGAGCCTGCTTCTTCCTCTCCCACTCCCCCTGCTTGTTCCCTCTCTCGCTGGCTGTCTCTATCTCTGTCAAATAAATAAATAAAATCTTTAAAAAAAAAAAAAAAAATTATGCTTTTATACTTACCTACACAGTTGCTTTACCATTACTCTTTATTTCTTCATGTATTCTATTATTTAATGCCTCTCATTTCAGCCTAAAGCACTCCCTTTAGTATTTATTGAAGGGCACGTCTGCAAACAACAAATTCCCTCGCTCTTGTTTATTTAATAATATCTTAATTTCTCCATTTTTGAAGGATGCTTTTGCTGTATACACAATTCTTGGTTGACAATCTTTTTCTTTCAACATTTTGTAGATGTCAGCCCGCTGCCTTCTGAGCTCCATGGTTTTACATGAAAAGTGAGGTGTTAATCTTGAGGATCTCTCAAAAATGATGTCACTTTCCTCACTGCTTTCAAGAATATCCCTATGTCTTTGTCTTTCAACAGTTTGACTATGGCGTGTCTAGATACTGAGCTCCTTAGGTTTATGCTATCTGGAGGTCACCTTGGATACGCAGACTGACGTTTGTGACCAAATTCAGGGAGTTTATGTCTTCCAATAATCTTTGTGCACCTCTCTCCTACTCCTCTCTTTACAGGACTCTGATTATTGATGTATCAGTATGCCAGATGATGTTCCACAGATCTCGAGGCTGTGTTCATTTTTATTTTTTTAAGATTTTATTTATTAATTTATTTATTTATTTGAGAGAGAAAGTGTGCAACCAAGAGAGAACAGAAGCGGGGAGGGGCCGAGGGAAAAGGAGAAGCAGACTCCCCGCTGAGCAGGGACCCTGATGCGGGGCTCGATCCCAGGACCCCAGTATCACGACCTGAGCCGAAGGCAGATGCTTAAGAGACTGAGCCACCCAGGCGCCCCTGTTCATTTCTCTTTATTCTGGTTTTCTTCCTGTTCCTCAGATTGGATCTATACTTACCTTGATACTGATCTTAATTTAATTATCTTAACAAACCTATTCCTCAAATTCACTGATTCTTTCTTCTGCCAGCTCAAATCTGCTGCTAAGCCCCTCTAGTAAATTTTTCAATTAGTTATTATATTTTCAACTCCAGAGTTTCTATTTGGCTTTTTTTTTTTAATAATTTCTAACTCTTCTTTGATATGCTCTATTTGGTGAGTCTCATTTTCATGTTTTCCTTTCATTCTTTAGACACAGTTTAAGTTCTTGGAATGGATTTATAATAGCACATTTAAAGTCCTTGTCTAATAAATTCAACATCTGGACCCTTTCAAGGATAGTTTCTACTGGCTACTTTTTTTCCCGTGTATAGACTGTATTTTCCTTTTTCTTCATACATCTCATAAATTTTTTATTGAAAACTGGGCATGTTAGGTAATATAATGTGGCAACTCTGGAAATCAAAATGCTCCCCTCCCCAGGGACTGTTGTTACTGTTTGCTGTTATTGTTGTTGCTGCGCTTGTTTCTTTAATGACTTTCCTGAACTAGTTCTGTAAAGTCCGTAATTCCCTAGAGTTTACAGCTACTGAAGTCCTTGCTCAGTTAACTTAGTGGTCAGTTCACGACTGGAAAGGGGTTTGTTTCCTTAAGTGCCTTGCGTGAGTGTCCCAGACATCGCCGAGGAATTCTGTGTGCTGAGCCTTTCAGTACTCGGGCAGATTATAGCTCTACACCTTTGCCTTCACTTCCTATTTGCACAGGGACTCAAGGTTAGCCGGAAGTGAGAGACTGCGCCTTCTCAAGTCCTTCCTAGGCGTACACGCAATCCCGCACTCAGGCAGCCTTCCGGATCCACAGAAATCTGTCCGAGCTTTTCAAAGCCCCCTGATGGCAAATCATTCTCCACATCTTTCTTTTAAGATTTTGGCCACACTCCTGTTTGCCCGTAACTGTAATATTAAACAACTGTCACTGACTGTTTTCCACAACACACTAGAACATGGCTTTCCCACTAAACAAAGTCAAATAATGTTAAGTTCTGCAAAGTCAAATAATGTTAAGTTCTGCAAATGGCTTTTCCAGAAAGCCAAAGGACTGACCAAACGGTAACAGTGCTCTAAGAACAGGACTTTTTGAGGGGCTCCAAACGTGATCTGTCCTTTTCAGTGGCTGCAAGTCTGCTCGTTTTCACAGCTACACGGTTGTGAAGCTGATTATTTTCAATGCCACTACAAATCACGGGAGAGGAGAATGACAGCGGTCAAGTTACAGGTTCAACAGTCTTGTTGAATAAATCTTCCTGAGATTGTTTTAATCTTTAGTTCATTTCCCGAGCTCTGACAAAGTTGATTTTGACCATTTTTACCACTGTTTCCATTGCTTTTATGGAGGGATGGATATATGGTGGTCTCATTCCACCATTCTGAGTAAACAGCAATTCTGCTTTAGACTCAAAGCCACCACAAATAATGAGTACTTTACCATTCATGCCCTGTCAATTCTGATTTCTATATCTCCAAAATCCACCCTACCTTTCCATTCCTCCTCCCTTGATTCAGACCCTCACCATCTCCTAGACCAAAGCAATTAATCTTTTCCTAACTGATTTTTCTGCCTCTAAGCCTAGTCTAAAATCCACTCTCTGTATTCAAAATTACTGTTCCACTAATAAAAAATAAGTTGCATACTGTCACTTTCCTGCTTAAAATACATCAGTGGACCACATCTCACAGAGGAGATTCCCCATGATCTGGTTTCAGCCTGTCTCTCCTACCTTGTTCTACTGCCACAACCGCACCTTGACCCACCTAGACACTACTCATACTAAAAACCACCCACAACTTTGTGTGTCCTGCTGTCACTCATGCCTCTCTTCAGTGTGGTGCATGGTGCTCCCCACTTTCCTGAATCATCTCCTTACACTGTGAGTTTATTAGCAAGACCTGACCCAAGTATTACCCCTGTATTACCATGCCTAACCACTCTCTCCTAAGCTGATCATCACTTGTTTTCACTATTCAGCTCACACCACTTAACACTATGCATTCAAAGGCTTGAGCGACTCTGAGGACAGAGACCATGTCTCATTATTCCCAGTGTTTAGTATGCAAAAGCAAACAAACAAAAAAGCCACAGTCTTGATAATGCTCTACAAAGGCCTTATATACCTTCTGTGTCCCCACCTCCATTACCACTCTGACCTAACCTCCTACTCCCTTCCTCTTGGCCCGCTCTATCGCGGCCTCATAGGCTTCCTGTTTCTTCTATACACTGGTCATCTTCCCCCAAAGGAAGCCTTTGTACTTGCTGTTCCCTCTGTCTAACATGTTCTCCCCACTAATTTCTATATGGCCCAGTGCCTTCAAGTCTTGCTCACTGGTTACTTTCATAGCAAGACCAATCCTGGTCACCCTATTTGGAGTTAAAAACCCACAACCCCGGGGCGCCTGGGTACCGCAGTCGTTAAGCGTCTGCCTTCGGCTCAGGGCGTGATCCCGGCGTTCCAGGATCGAGTCCCACATCGGGCTCCTCCGCTGGGAGCCTTTCTTCCTCTCCCACTCCCCCTGCTGTGTTCCTTCTCTCGCTGGCCGTCTCTCTGTCGCATAAATAAATAAAAAATCTTTAAAAAAAAAAAACCCACAATCCCATATTCCCCACCACCTTCTCTCCTTAATTTCTCTCTATTGTACTTATTGTCTTCCAACATAAGATATAATTTTCTTTTTATTTTCCATCTCCATCTCCCAGAATGTAAGTAAGCTCCATGTGAGCAGGTGGTGTTGTATGTTCTACTCACTGGTATAGCCTCTGGAACCCAGGACAGCACCTGGAATTTAGTAGGTACTCCATAGATGTTCAGAGAGGAAAGAATGCCCAGCATATAGTACGTGTTAATAACAGCATACATCTGAGTACTTATAATGTGCTAAACTGTCCCAAGAGCTTATACGCAATTGAGCTAAGAAACAACTAACACTGGGGGTGCCTGGGTGGCTCAGTTGGTTAAGCGTCCGACTCTTGGTTTCGGCTCAGGTCAGGATCTCAGGGTCATGAGATCAAGGCCAGCATCAGGCTCTGAGCTCAGCAGGGAGTCTGCTTGAGATTCTTTCTCCCTCTCCCTCTGCCCCTCTTGCTCACATTCTTTCTTGCTCTCATAAATAAATTAATTAATTAATTAATTAATTAATCTAAAGAAAGAACATTGATTAAGCACTAAGACTGCCACCAACACAGGTGATGTTTTTGTCTCCAACAGAAAACTCTCCTTCCAGGTCCTCCCTCACCTCCATCCTATCAGCAAGTCTTGTCCATTTCTCCTCCAAAAGAATATTCTATTCTCACTCTCTCCATTGTCACCATCTTGTCTGGACTCTCACAACTTCTACTTTCCTCTCCTGGCCTCCTTCAACCTATTTTCCACACAGAACCCAAGGTAATCTTTTACATATAATTAGCCCGGTTACTTACGTGATTTTCTTTAGCAGCTTCCTACACGATACCTGAGAGAAACTCAAACTCGCTGCCGGGGCCTTCAAAGCCCAGTATGTTCTGGCCTCCACCCAGTAGTCTGCTTTCATTTCTGCGACTCTGCCTCTCATTCACTATGCTCTAGCTGCACTGGTCTTTCAGGTCCTGAAGCAGCCGTTCTCCCCTCAAGAGGCTGGTCCCAGGTCAACTTCAGGACCCAGGTCACACGTTGCTTCTTCAGAGAGGCCTTCTAGGAACACTCTACCTAAGTATTCTCTCTTTTAGGCTCCACCACGATGAAGTATACTCTAAAAACTATTTCTATTTTTAAAGTTTGAGTTCAGAGTTTAAATTAACTCTTTGGAAAATGTAAGTATCCAAACTCCTCTGGACTGAGTCATCATTACCAATAAGATAATCTATTGACTTCACCACAAAGAGAAATTTCCACTTACTATATTCAATTACCAGCAAGAAACTGCCTCATCGACACAGATCATGTCTATGGAACAAAATCCTATTAGATGCCTATCTCCCTTGCTTTGATTCTGGGTTTCAGAGCACCACAAACTAAACCTGTATAAACTGTATCGTTCTGTTTAATGGAGAACAAGATCCTCCCTGCTTGCCTGCTTCAGGTAAGAACTAGAAAAAAGTGCCAAAGAATCACACGGTCTCTTTAAATTCCACTTAGAGGGGCACCTAGGTGGCTCAGTCTGTTAAGCGTCTGCCTTCAGCTCAGGGCACGATCCTGGAGTCCTGGGATCCGGCTCCCTGCTCGGCAGGGCAGTTTGCTTCTCCCTCTGCCCCCACTCATGTACTCTCTCGCTCACTCTCTCTCTCAAATAAATCAATAAAATCTAATAAATAAATAAATTCCACTTAGAAACACATGCCAGAGGTGCCTAGGTGGCTCAGCGGGTTAAGTGTCTGCCTTCAGTTCAGGTCATGATCCCAGGGTCCCAGGATTGAGTCCCACATCAGGCTGCCTGGTCAACAGCGGGCCTGCTTCTCCCCTCCCTCTGCTGCTCCCCCTGCTTGTGCTCTCCCACTCTCGCTCTCTCTCAAATAAATAAATCTTAAAAAAAAAAAGAAAGAAAGAAAGAAAAGAAACATATGCCAAACAAGCTTTATAGTAAGAACTACATTCTAAAATTAGATTTATTAAGATTTTTAATTTATTTATTTGATAGAGAGCGAGCGAGCACAAGTAGGCAGAGCAGCAGGCAGAGGGAGAGGGAGAAGCAGTCTCCCTGCTGAGCAGAGAGCCCAATGCAGAACTTGATCCCATAACCCTGGGATCATGACCCAGGCGGAAGGCAGACGCTAACTAACTGAGGCGACCAGGCGCCCCTGAAATTAGATTTGATAATAAAAGGTATTACTACTTCATTTGAGAATTAGAAAGTAAAAATACTAAAGTCAAATTATTATTTCCCAAGGTGTGGTTAATCCAAAGTATTAAAAAATGGCCATAAAGGTCATGAAGTCCGTGTGTAAAATACATAAAAATTAGGGGGTAGTTGCGTGGCTCAGTCAGTTAAACATTCAACTCTTTTTTTTTTTTTTTAAAGATTTTATTTATTTATTCGACAGAGATAGAGACAGCCAGCGAGAAGAGGGAACACAAGCAGGGGGAGTGGGAGAGGAAGAAGCAGGCTCACAGCCGAAGAGCCTGATGTGGGGCTCGATCCCAGAACGCTGGGATCACGCCCTGAGCCGAAGGCAGACGCCTAACCGCTGTGCCACCCAGGCGCCCCTGAACATTCAACTCTTGATCTCAGCTCAGGTCTCGACTCAAGGGTTGTGAGTTCAAGCTCCATGTTGGGCTCCATGCTGGCTGAGCATGAAGCCTACTTTAAAAAAAAAAAAAATGTGTACACACACACACATATATAAATTAATCCAAATCTTACTTAAAAGAAAAAGACTGTATGGTAAGAGCAGTCACCACAATTTGGGATGGGGGAAAGAGATGATCAAGTGGTAACTACTCAGGCTAACGGAGCCTGCAAGAGGATGAACAAGTGAAAAAACAACCCTTCCTAGAGAAGCTGAAAAGGCTCCAGAGTTGAAAATGTCAGGTGCATCAGGACATGGACATCAGGAGGGCCAAGTCTATGTAAGGAGCAGCGGGCTCCCTTCAGCAGACCCTGCAGTCAGGCAACCTACTCCCCCAATCCCAGCAGAAGACTAGAGGTTCCCCCCCCCGGAAAAGCAGGAACACGGAAGCTCTAGCCCTGCTGACACCAATGAGCGCTGGGATAAGGTGCCACACTAAGAAAAGCACAACTGAGTGAAAGACTCACTGATGGTGAAACACCCCCTCCCAGAATAACGGCAACTGGGCTTACAATACCCACCTACCTTACCAAGCAAGAGATGAGACTGAAGGGTCATTCTGGAAGAGACTGAAGAGACAACTGACATGTAGGTTCCCCCAATGACAGAGACCCCTCATCCATCACCATGCGGGGAGGCCTCCCACCGAAGCACTGACCGTGTTGGCCAATGCTGGTACATGTGAGTGGAGAGACTCCAGCCACCAGGCATCTGGGAAGGTCTCACAGCACGAGCCAGAAACCAAAACAAACCTACAGAAAAGGAAATCAGAGCAAAGAGGCTATACAGAGGAGGAAACTCCACAGCAATGCATATTCTTACATAGAGAAAATACGGCTTAAAGAACCAGATACCAGAAAAAAAGGAGCACTTAGACAATAAGAAAGGTCTCAAGGGGCGCCTGGGTAGCGCAGTCGTTAAGCGTCTGCCTTCGGCTCAGGGCGTGATCCCGGCGTTCCGGGATCGAGTCCCACATCGGGCTCCTCTGCTGGGAGCCTGCTTCTTCCTCTCCCACTCCCCTGCTATGTTCCCTCTCTCGCTGGCTGTCTCTCTGTCACATAAATAAATAAAATCTTTTTAAAAAAGAAAGAAAGGTCTCAAATTATAAAAGAACTAGCATTAAGTTTTAAAAGTTCAAAAGAAGGGCTAGAGGACAAAGGTGAAAGTCTCAGAAAATAGGGGCGCCTGGGTCTCTCAGTCATTAAGCATCTGCCTTCAGCTCAGGGCGTGATCCCGGCATTCTGGGATCGAGTCCCGCATCAGGTTCCTCCGCTGGGAGCCTGCTTCTCCCTCTCCCACTCCGCCTGCTTGTGTTCCCTCTCTCTCTGTCAAATAAGTAAATAAAATCTTAAAAAAAAAAAAAAAGTCTCAGAAAATAAAACACCACAATGAAAAAGAAATGGAAGATGAGAGATAAAAAGGTAAGAAAATGTAAGCCAAGAGGTATAAATTTCACTTATTAGAGGACCATTCAAAAAGGAGAAAGTGAAAGGACATTTTCAAAGATATAAACAAGAACACTTCCCCAAACCAAAAGGACAGGAGTTTGCAGACTGAAAAAGGTCACCATGTGTCACATCCCTGGCACAGCATCTTAAATTGCAGACCCCTAGAGACTAAGAATACAGCCACGCCTTCAAAATTGAGGAAAAGTTAGTTTCAGCTAGAATTCTACCAGAGCCAAATTCTCAAATAAGTACAAAGGTAAAAAGTACATTTTTTTTTCAAAAATGCAAAATCTCAAAAGAATTTTACCTGCTATGCACTCTTATCAAGCACAAATGAGCGCAAGCCCAGGGCACAGACAAGTGGGACTCCAAAGAACAGAGGTCCAACCAGAGACAAGACCCTCGGGACTAGTCCCAGGAGGGCAGCATGAGCAGCAATAACCGGTCCAGACGCCAGCAGAACCGATCACTCCAGGAAGGACACGCCCAATATGGGAAGAAGGGGCTGAGAGGCTACCTGCTGTGTCCAACCACAGGAAGGGGAATCTCACAGTCACGTCCAGAAGCTTAGGGCTGAAAAGCAACAGTGTTATCAAAAAGCACAAAAGTACAGGGCGCCAGGCCAGCTCAGTCGGTGGAGCACGTGACTCTTGATCTCGGGGTCGCAAGTTCGAGGCCCACATGTGGTGTAGAGACAACTTAAAAATAAAACCTTTAAAAAAAAAAAATAAAAGTACAAAAGTACAAAGGCAATAATTAACACCAAAGGCATTAAAAGTTGAACTATCAGGGTGCCTGGGTGGCTCAGTCGGTTAAGTGTCTGCCTTCGGCTAAGGTCATGATCTCAGGGTCCTGGAACTGAGCCCCATGTCAGGCTCCCTGCTCGGTGGGGGGTCTGCCTCTCCCTCTGCCTTGCTCCTCCCCCCCTCATGCTCACACTCTCTCTAATAAATAAAAATCTTTTTAAAAAAATGTTGAACTATCATTCTCATCTGAGAAGAGTATTTTCAGACATTAATTAAATGTTATACATTAATTAGACAAAATATCGTGGTACGTTAGAGAATGAGAGAAGGAAAGCTCAGGTAAATTAAATCCTCATCTTCCACAGTAAGAAGTCAATAAATAATAATTAAATGGGGGAAAAAAACACCTATAAATGGTATAACATGTGATTTAGTAATTACATTTTTTAAAAGTAAATGAGAAAAAATGGCTATAAAATGAAAATAATTGACTCTGAGGTTTAGGAATGGGGAGATGAGGCAGAGGTTAAGTGTTTTACAATTAACTTCTTGAACTATACTCTTGATATTAACTTTTTTGTAACTTTTTAAAACATTTAGGACAAGACTAGACAAGAAAATAACAAAGACGCACACAATGGGGAAGCCCTGCCCAGTTACTTACTCTGACACTACCCCTTTCCCAGCCCCGCTAGGATCACCACCATTGGGTGATGAATGTCCATGCATATGACCCCCACACAACCCTCTGGCCTTGACCTCAGCTCCTCGCGTGACCTGGTCCCCGCCACAGCCTTCCCTCCAACAGTCATCCTCCTATCCATGCTCCGCTGTAGGCGTCCTACCAGCCCCAACCTTTCAGCCCACTCAACCAGGTAAGCCAACTTTCTTACATCCATTAGCCACCCTGACCCCAGGAAATACGATTTCTTTCTCTTTCCCTCCCTCACTCTCTCTCTCTCTCCCCTTCCATCCTCACCCCCTTTTAGCCAGCTTCAACCCCATCACATACATTAAGTCCTGACCCTGTTTCTCCATCTGTGCACTTGCCTGGCAAAACCCCTCCCTGCTGAATCCAATTCTTGGCCAAATGGCACCCCACACAGCCTGGAGAGTGTGCCTGGTGAAACCACACACCCAATCTCTGGGCTGGCCTCCAACATGAAGCCCAGGGAGGCCCTGCCCCTCTCTCCTAAACCGCCACCTCACAGCTTCCCCTCTACGCCAATAGCCCCTCCCTCACTCCCCTCACTGGCCGCCAGTAAACCTACTCCCTCCTGACAGCACTCAAGCAATCACTCACACCACCTCCCCCTTGCTCCTCAGTTTTTCTCCACCCCTCTACCTTCTCCCTGGCCCTTCTTTTTCTCTCCCAGCAGCCTACAAACATGCTGTATCTCCCCCACCACCCAGGAATCCTCACCTTCCCCACCTAGTTCACAGCCTCCTAAGGGCTCTGCCTGCTTCCCTGCCCCTCCTCTTCCCAATACCACAATCAGTAATTCTTCCTGAAGGTAAGTCCCTTCTCTGCCCACCACAGTCTCCCCTCACACTGGCTCCACTCCCTGAGGATGAAAGCCAGAGCTCTCAGAATAGCCTACGAGATCCCCATCATCCCCCTTGCCCCTTGCACCCAACTCCAGTGTCCAGGTTCTCTCCCCAACTCTTACTCCAGCCATACTGTCCGCCAGCACTGGCGGGTATGCCTGACCCCCAACTGCACTATCTAAACTGAAATTCCCTTTTTCTGCTTTGTTTCCCCTTGACATACTATGCAACGCACTATATGTCTATATGTTACACTTAGGTCTCCTCACTGCAATGGAAGCCACATGAGGGTACTCTTATTTATTTTGCTCACTGTGCAAAACTGGCACTCAGTGAACTGATGAACAAATGAATTAAACTTAAGAAAAAATACTTTTCTGACCCACTGTGATAAGCAGAATACCACCACCACCCCACCCCCCACCCCGCAAAGATGCTCACACCCTTATACTAGGACCTTGTAGGATATCTTCCATGGCAAAAGGAACTCTGCAGATGTAATTAAGATAGGGAATTTATCCTGGATCCTGCAGATGGGCCCAATCTAATCACATGAGCCCTAAAAGCAGAGAACTCTTTCTGCCTGGAGGCAAGAGATGAGCTGGGAAGTCTCCATTTGCCGGAGGGGCCTCATGGGAGGCTGCAGGAGGAATGTGGGCAGGCTCTAGGAGGTGAGCCAGCAAGGAAAGGGGACCTCAGCCCCACGCTATAAGGACCGACTGGAAGCAGCTTCACCACCAGAGTCTCTAGAAAGGACACCTTGATTTCAACCTTGTGAGACTCTAGGCAGAGGACCCTGCTGGGCCAGGCTGTGCACGGCTTCTGTCTACAAACATGAGATAGCACATGAGTGCAGGTCTGGGCTGCTAATCCGTGTTAACTTGCCACAGCAGCAAGAGAGCACTAACACACCCTCTGCATCCTGCAGTCACCATCTCATTTCTTTCCTCTTTACAGCCAAACTCCCCAAGGGCTGACACTCAACGTTTCCCAAGTATTCTCCCTTAAACTACCCCATCCGGTTTACCCCTGCTCAGTCCATTCAAGTGACCCACCAGACTGCTTCCTCCTCACTGGCCTGTGCTCCTCCCACCTGGACATGTCTCTCCCCGACTGTTTCAAGTCTGCATGCATGGAGCTCCAGCCATCTTCCTAGAGAGCTGGGCCAGCACTGTGCTTCAGAGAGAAGACTTGGAGCCGGGTAGCCTGAGTCTGAATCCCTGTTCTACCGCTTCATAGGCATTCATGTGGCCTTGGGCTCAGGGCCTCAGGTTCCTCATTTATGAAACAGGGAGAACACAGCACCTACTGTAAAGCATTATCGTGACTACCAGATATGTAATGAAGGTAGCAGGCTTGGAAGCACGCCAGGCACACAGCAAAGCTACAGGAGTGAGAGCTATGTTCTGATGATTTCCACTCACTCCCTCGGTGAGCTCCCAGTCTCATGGCTTTAAGCAATACCTACAAGGAATGCCCCTGTATTTTTACCTCTAGCCCAGACCTCTTCTCTGAATTCCAGTCTTAGATATCCAACTGCAGATTAAACATCTCTCCCCAAAACCTAATGGTGATGAACAGGGACGTGATTTACCCTCCCACCTCAGGCAACTAAAAACCTAGACAAACAATAGTTTTCAGAAGCTGGACAACAGACTATGGACAAGAGCAGTCAATGAGAGACAGAGACAAACAAGATGAGCCTTACAACTGCTCCAGCTTACTGCTTGGGGCGGGGGAACCCAAACAGAGCCCTAAGGTCTCCCTAAAGTGAGGAGACAGACCAAGGAGGCTAGAATGTGCAGGGCAGAACACTGGAATAGAGCCTCCTGCAGGGAGAGTAGAGTGCCGGAGAGCTGCAGAGGGATCCTGCCATCTCCTTCTCATACCGATCTGCCCAAGCAAGACAGGATGATCTTGAGGCTCTGGAAAGAGCCACTGGAAATAAGCCAGAGGGTAAACCATGGAAGGTAGCACAGGGCCAGCAAGCCAGAGGGGAACCTCATAAAACACAGGGCATGGAGCAGAGTTCTGGGAAGGAGCACGATCCCTCAAGAGTGGGGTGAAATCAGCCCCAGACTAAAGGCTGCCCTGGTCCCTCCTTGTAAGAATCAAGCGGTTTCCAGGTGGCTGAGCTTCATCCCAGAGCAAAGCTCAAGGGTATTTAAAGAAATACAACAATATTCAGGACTGACAAGGTGAAATTCATGATGTCTGGCATCCAATAAAAAATTACAGATATGTAGGGGGCCTGGGTGGCACAGTCAGTTAGTGTCTGCCTTCGGCTCAGGTCATGATCCCAGGGTCCTCGGACCGAGCCCCACATCGGGCTCCCTGCTCGGTGGGGAGCCTGCTTCTCCCTCTCACACTCCCCTTGCTTATGTTCCCTCTCTCGTTGTCTCTCTCTGTCAAATAAATAAATAAAATCTTAAAAAAAAAAAAAAATACACCTTCTTCAAGCTACCTGACCAAACCACATTCTTTGACATTGAGAACCCCCCCACCCTCTGCTCCTTTTCCCTAATTTGTTTTTCTCCACAACAGATCAACAAAAAGATGAATGGATGGAGATAAATAGATACATGTTTTTCTCATTTATTTTGTCTGTCTATTCTCACAAGAATTTAAGTTCTGAAAGTACAGGAATTTTGTCCATTTGGTTAATCACTGAATCCCTGGTGCCTAGAATAGAATAATGCCTGGCACACAGCAGGCACTCAATAGATTTCTCAAATGAATGACCAAATGAATTGTACAATTACATCAGAAAACAGAATCCAGAAAGATAAATAAATTTTGAAATACACAGCTTCAAAATACACTTCGCTCTTGGGGCTGCACCAAAGGTATAGCAAAAACAAGAAGAACACTGTAGGAAGAACTTTGTTTTCTAGACTACTTAATATTAAACAGATTTAAATTACATCTACAGCAAATACTGCATTAAAGAATATACATCAGACATCAGCACCCAACAGAAGGGCATTTCCTGTCCCTCTGTGACCAGCATCTGTGCAAGGGGCCCACACCTCCATCCCGTGGAAGACAATCTCAAAAAGGCCAGGCCTCAGGAACTGAACAACTTGGCAAAAACAGACCCTCAGACAATCACCTTCCCGCCTCCATCTTCCTCCACATTCTCAGTGCTTGGGAAAGCTAGACGTGCTACGTTATGGAAGGACAAGTCTAATTGTGGTTAAATAATAAGGCAACAAAAGTTTTAAAAGATGACTACATGAACAGAAGCTACAAGCCCGGGGCGCCTGGGTGGCACAGCGGTTAAGCGTCTGCCTTCGGCTCAGGGTGTGATCCCGGCGTTACGGGATCGAGCCCCACGTCAGGCTCCTCTGCTGGGAGCCTGCTTCTTCCTCTCCCACTCCCCCTGCTTGTGTTCCCTCTCTCGCTGGCTGTCTCTATCTCTGTCAAATAAATAAATAAAATCTTTAAAAAAAAAAAAAAAAGAAGCTACAAGCCCATTAAAAGAAATAACTGAGGTTGTGAGGAATGTGTCCTATGGAAGAAAGGCCTATTGAAGATTTGTGGATGGAGGCATGTTTCCACATCCCCTGGAACAGTTCAGCATGAACTCGGTCACAGAGGACTCTGACTCTCATAGGCACAACAAGGCTCAAACTCAGGTTCTGATCTGGTGGTGCTGCACCTGACATTAAAAAAAAAAAAAGTGCAAGGGTGCCTGGGTGGCTCAGCGGGTTAAGCATCTGCCTTCGGTTCAGGTCATGATCCTGGAGTCCCGGTGGAGGTGGAGCCTGCTTCTCCCTCTCCCTCTGCTCCCCCCTCCCCCCCATGAGCACTCTCACACTCACTCTCGTTCTCTCTCTCTTTCTCTCACTCTCCCTCTCAAATAAATAAACTCTTAAAAAAAAAAAAAGCCACAGAACTGTATTTTTCAGTAGCAATAAATGCAATCCAAAAGTGTTCCAAAACTGGGGCGTCTGGGTGGCTCAGTCGGTGAAGCGTCTGCCTTCGGCTCAGGTCACGATCCCAGAGTCCTGGGATCGAGCCCCGCATCGGGCTCCCTGCTCAGCGGGAAGCCTGCTTCTCCCTCTGCCCCTCTCCCCTGCTTCTACACTTTCACTCTTTCTCTCTGATAAATAAATAAAATCTTTAAAAAAAAAAGTGTTCCAAAATACTCATTTTCCTGCTATATTTTTTCTATCAGTTGAATAGTCTTCTAAAACAGCATCAGTTGAGTATCCATTCTCAACGCTTTTTAAACTATATTAGAAACATGTAATTGCTCTCTCAGCCACATCACATGAAGGCAGGCTGGTCACAAAAAAAGCAAAACGCAAACCCCAATAGGGCGCTGCCCGCCCTAAGGAGCTCCACGTGCTTTAGGCACACTAAATAACTAATCCCCGTTACACTCTGAGTTGCCACCAGAAGGGATTGTAAAGGCAAGGAAAACACCTTGTGATGCAAAACAAAACCAGGCAACCCCACTTGGACGCTGATCTCCACACTTTTACCTGTCAACAGACAACAAATCCTGGGGCACGTGACAAGGTAAATGGGAAACATCCAGAATACAAGGAATACACAAAACCACCACAGCTCTCACTGGGTTCAAATTTGGGACAAAAATGAAGACTCCAGACTCTACAGAACCACAATCTGCAAAGGTGAGAAAGAAAAGGAAACAGTACCAGGATCTGACCCAAACCACCAGGCAGGAATTTTTGTTTCCATAAATGAACATATCCAGCAGGGTCATTCACTCAAGTCCCCGTTTCCTGAGGCAGCAGGAAGCTGAGGGAGCTACGCAGGGCCAGAACCTAGCAAGGGAGTGGGTCTCAGCCTCTCTGCAAAGACCTTCCTCTCCTCGTGGGGCACATCACTGCCTCTCCAACCTGTTGCATCCCCCACTGACAGAGATGACAAACTCCAAGGCCAGACCATAGGCCCCATCCCCCCTCCTATTGTGCCTCCTACCTTCCCACCTGGTGGTTCCCAACTCCTACAGAATTTTCCTGACTCTGCTTCCCACACTCTGATTTTTTTTTTAAGATTTTATTTATTCGACAGAGATAGAGACAGCCAGCGAGAGAGGGAACACAAGCAGGGGGAGGGGGAGAGGAAGAAGCAGGCTCCCAGCGGAGGGGCCTGATGCGGGGCTCGATCCCAGAACGGAGCCGAAGGCAGATGCTTAATGACTGAGCCACCCAGGCGCCCCCCCCACACTCTGATTATTAGGTGATTGTGGGCCACAGTCCTAATCCTCTTTGCCAACAACAGTGAAGGAGAAAGAACGAAGAGGTGGCAGGAAGCGATGTGTGAAGGCAGGCAGGAACCAGAGTGTCGCCACAAGTATAAACTGCATCTTGTGAGCAGTCACACACTTTGGGCGAGGCTAGGACTCGCCTCTCCCTCTCTCCCTGCATCTCGACATCCCCACACTCTTCTTGGTCTTCTTCCCAACTCAGTCACCAGGGCACTATTTTAAAACACGGCCACTTCCTCCTTGCCTGCTTCTTATCCCATGCACCCTGGTCGAGCCCTTCTGGCCCTCTCCACCACCGAGTGCAAATCTTATCGCTCAGCCTCAGCTCCTACCTCTCTGTGGGAACTCCCACTGGAACCTATCGCCCCAAACTTCTCATAATCAAGTGGCGCATACAACTTTTCATGACATTTCAACCATGTCAACTTTCACTGCAAAGTCAGTTATTCTGAAAAAGACCAATGCCAGAATCAGTAAATGTAGTTTTATAATCTAAATCTTAGATATCACACGACCCAGTGAAAACTGTTCATTTCTATTTTCTAAAGAGTATCATTCATTTTGTTAAGGTGAGGGCAAAATTATTTAATCTACTTCAAATTGCACTGGAGGATGAACTTTCTAACTCCCAAACTTGTGGGTTTTTTTCTTCTTCAAGATTTTATTTATTTTGGGGGCACCTGGGTGGCTCAGTCATTAGGCGTCTGCCTTCAGCCTAGGGCATGATCCCAGGGTCCTGGGATTGAGCCCTGCATCGAGCTCCCTGCTCTGCTGGGAGCCTGCTTCTTCCTCTCCAACTCCCCCTGCTTGTGTTCCCTCTCTCACTGGCTGTCTCTCTCTGTCAAATAAATAAATAAAGATTTTATTTATTTATTTATTTATTTATTTATTTATTTATTTTGTTTAAAGATTTTATTTATTTATTGGACAGAGATAGAGACAGCCAGCGAGAGAGGGAACACAAGCAGGGGGAGTGGGAGAGGAAGAAGCAGGCTCATAGCGGAGGAGCCTGATGTGGGGCTCGATCCCGTAACGCCGGGATCACGCCCTGAGCCGAAGGCAGATGCTTAACCGCTGTGCCACCCAGGCGCCCCTATTTATTTATTTTTAAGAGAGAGAGAGCACAAGTAGGGGGAGCGACAGGCAAAGAGAGAGGGAGAAGCAGGCTCCCCACTGAGGCAGGGAGCCCAATGTGGGACTCGATCCCAGAACCCTGAGATCATGACCTGAGCCAAAGGCAGAGGCTCAACCAACTGAGACACCCAGGTATCCCATCAAATTTGTGTTTTCAATATCAAACCCCTGAGCTGACCAAAATGAAGGAGGACAGGAAGGGTGCCATTCCTATGTATGTATCCTACATTCATTGCATCACACTGGATCTATGGGAGGGAATGGACCAGACATGCTTTACCAAAAAAAAGAATACTCAATCAGGTCAAGGGTAAATATGAAACATTCCAAAGTCTGACTTAGAACTACCTTTTGTAGATGCCTGAGCACCTGGTGTTCCTCTACTATTCCCTCTGCCCTCTAGGACCTCCCCACCTTGCTTTCAGGGCAAGGACTCATCTTGTCCATCTGACAATTGCTTATTCCTCTTATTCTGCATTCAAGAGTCCTGAATACAGGTCGTGCTCAATAAAGATGAACGCATGGCGAGAACTCGGCTCCCCATTTGTCTGCAAACTCTTTGGGGGGGGACAAGGACCACATGTTCTATTTCTCTGAACCCCACAAATTTCACATAACAGGCCCAGATACCATCCCTTACCCAAAACCCAAGGCCCAATGTGTCCCAGAATCCAGAACTGCTCAGACTTTAGGGAGAAAGCAAAGCACACGGTCATTGTGTCCTGGAAGCACACACTTGTGAACACTCATGCAGGAGGGAGACCATAGGGAGACCAGGCAAAGCCAGCACTTTTGCCAAATAAGTTCACCAAAGACTTACAAAAAGACTTTGGGGAGTCTTACAAGCTTTGAAAGTTGAGCTAAGGAAAGATAGCCTCAGGCCCGAGAAATTCCAACTCAGAGCCCTGCCCACTCAGGAGCTCACACCAGAGAGCCGCCTTCTCTAGAGGCGCCATCGCGCTGGAATCCTCCCCTCTGCTCGGACTCCGTTCGATTTTTTTAAAAAGCCAAGGAAATGCTATTTAATCTCACAAAGACAGCCTTTCCAATAATTCTGCAGCTACAAAATCCTGACATATATTGTTGCCAAAACAACAGAGTAAAAATTTTAAGAGAAAAGAGAAAGAATGCTAAGTATCTGTCATGAGAATATACTTATCACCAGGACACTTCAACTTGTCATAAAAGAAACAGTGATCCCCCACCCCCTTCAGAGGAGCCAGAAAGGAAATAGGGAAGAATACACAGGTATTTCCTCAAAGCAGTAACCACCAACCTTGGCAGAAAAATTCAACCTGGATCAAAGACTTCCTTCCTCCTCCAGCACAGTGGCGCGTCCCTCCCTTTGCGCTCCAGCACACACTTCCCAAATACCTTTCTAAAGAATATAAGTTATGCAGAAGAGCGCAGAAGAAAAAATGCAAGAAGAGCATTTTTTCAAAAAGTCAGCATTCTTGGGGCGCCTGGGTGGCACAGCGGTTAAGCGTCTGCCTTCGGCTCAGGGCGTGATCCCGGCATTACGGGATCGAGCTCCACGTCAGGCTCCTTCGCTATGAGCCTGCTTCTTCCTCTCCCACTCCCCCTGCTTGTGTTCCCTCTCTTGCTGGCTGTCTCTGTCTCTGTTGAATAAATAAATAAAATCTTAAAAAAAAAAAAAAAGTCAGCATTCTTTAAATGTCCAGTCAAGACTAAAATGAACGTTAATTTTTTTAAGAACTTGAAATGTTAAAAAGGAGACTGACAAACTCTGATTCTGACCTTTACTATTACTCAGGAAAATCAAGTACCAACTTTACGTTTAATTTCCTACACTGACGCTTAAGCTGAACTGAAATTTTTATGTTCAGTTTCTCCATGTCCAATTTATGACTCATAACAAATGGAATTTTATGAACAAATACGTGTTTTAAACTTCAGTCATGCTAAAATATAAATCAAAGGGATGTCCAATTTCAACAAGGTTAACAGAAACAGAAAGGACAAAGTTTTGTGACCAACACAATGAGCAGAGCACTGATACTGTACTAGCTTATCACTGCACCTGCAGCAAAATTGCATGCTTTCTCCAAGAACATGGGAAATTTGTTTTTTGCCAAATAGCTAATTACATCTCTCCACTTGTTTCCCTTCATTTGAGTGAGTGCCTGGAAGGATTAAATAAAATGCCTCCAAGCACAATGGAAGTGTCTTAACTCATCTGCACAGGCCCAGCCCCTGGGACCTCGTGCATGGAGGAATAAATGGCAATTTCCTGCCCACTGGCAACATGACTGGTCTCACAAGAATGAAGACCTAGACCTATCACTTCTCTTTCACTGCAGTCTTGATTACTTTGCAGTCAATTCCGAGTCTGACAACATTTTCAGCAGTGTTTTATATTCTCAACACTGATGTAGTGTTGACAGGTCAATGGCAACGCATAAAGACATGCATTAAGTTATATATGACTGCCAATAAAGCACACGTGTAAAAATAGACAAAAGTTCCAAAATTACTGAAGAGCAAATAACTATTATTTTCCCAATTTCAGCAGTTCTTTCATTTTCTTTAAATTCATCACACGAGGGACGCCTGGGCGCCTCAGTTGGTTGAGGGTTGACTCTAGGTTTCGGCTCAGGTCATGTCAGCACCGTGCTGGGTGTGGAGCCTGCTTGAGATTCTCCCTCTCCCTCTTCCCGTCACCCCTCCTGCTTGTGTGTGCACGTGCATGCTCTCTCTCTCAGATAAATTTTTTTAAAAAAATCCATCGCTTGGATATGATAACAATTAATGCAACAGCCTGGATAGACCTCAAGGGGATTGTGCGGAGTGAGAAAAGGCAATCTTGACAAGTCACACACCGTACAATCCCATTCACACAACATCCTTGAGATGCTATGTAGAGACAGCGAACAGACTAGTAACTAGGGGTGGGTAGGTGGGCCATACGGGGTAACACAAGGGGGCTTTGAGACGAAGCTCTATACCTTGATTGAGTGGATTACACAAAGCTACATGTGATAAAAGTACAAAGACCTACATACACACACACACACCAGTGTTAGGCAAAACTGATAAAATGTGAATACGCCCTGTGGAATGTACCAATGTCAGTTTCCTGGTGTTGAAATTGTACTGTTATGCAAGAAATCCCCCTTTGAAGAGGTGGGGTGAAGGGTGCTGAGACCTCCCTGTCCATTTCTCTGCAACTTCTTACAAGTCTGTATTTATTTCAAAACAAAGAATTATTTAAAAATTGGGACTAAATAAAAGGATTAGGATTTTTTAAATACCAATTTAAAAAAAGAAAGAAACAGCTCACTAACTCCCACACACTGAACTCACATTAGCCAAATTCAGTGGCCCTGGGTTGAAGTTAATCAAAAAGGATCAAGTTAGGGGCGCCTGGGTGGCACAGCGGTTGAGCGTCTGCCTTCGGCTCAGGGCGTGATCCCGGCGTTGTGGGATCGGGCCCCACATCAGGCTCCTCTGCTATGAGCCTGCTTCTTCCTCTCCCACTCCCCCTGCTTGTGTTCCCTCTCTCTCTGGCTGTCTCTATCTCTGTCAAATAAATAAATAAAATCTTTAAAAAAAAAAAAAGGATCAAGTTAATTTTAAGAGGCACTGAATTACTTTGCTCTGAGCCACAAAAACTACAGGCTTGAGGAAGACCTCATGTCAGGAGCACCTTATCAAAAATCCTGGAGCAAATTCGCTGTTGCCTGTGCTAAGAGGAGTAACATTCCCAGCCAGTCATCTGAAGTGAACAACTTACAGGAAGGGGCAAAGAGATGCAGAGCCCACTCCTGAAGGCCTTAAAGAGGGAAATTTAAGAAACTAGTTCAGAAAGGTAAAGACAGCTGCAATTTTAGAGCTGAACTTTAGTGATACTCCAGCTCAAAATCCACCCCTCTCCATCAGCTGAGAAACCTGAAGCTCAGTGGCCACTGGCTTTGGGTCGTGAAACAAGTGAGAGGCAGTCAGGGTCCAGACCCTTGCTGCCAGCTCAGTGCCCTCTCTACACAGAGCCTGGCTACATCCATCACACTCACAAGAAACTACAAAGCACACAAAATCAGAGGTGGGCAGGGAAAAGGGGGCACAGGGACCCCTCACCCTGCCCCACAGGGGTTAAGATCAGACCAGCTCTGGCCAGAGTTAGCTTTCTGACCCATCTGCAGCCAGAGCCCACAGGTGCTTAGAACGTTAATTCCCTGCTGCTCCACGCACATCTTGGCCCTCTACCTGCAGTGCCCTCTAGAGAAAATCATCTTCTAGTGAAGTCCTCTCTGGCTCACTCGTCTATTCATTTACTGGGCACATGTCTCATGCCAGACGCTGTGCAAGCAGCAGAGGAGTGACATGACAAACAAGACAGACGTGGTGCCCACCTCACGGGGCTTACAGCGTAGTAGGGCACAGCACCACAAACCACGACACTGCTCTGAAGGAGAAGTGCGGCACTATGACTGACAAAACAAAGGGTAAGGGCACAGCGAGGTCGGAAAGGTGTTTCTGAGGAAGGGGCCCTAATAAACAGAGACCTGGCCCCAAGAAGGATGAGGCACCCCTTCCTCCTTAAGCTCCTTTGGGGGAGAGACTGTCTTTTTTGTTGGTCTGTATCAGTGGCCCTCAACCAGAGAAAACTTTGCCTAACAGGGCATGTCTGGACGTATTTTTTTGGTTGTCACAACGGAGGCGTCTAGTTGTACAGATAGGGATGCTGCTATCCACCACCGCCGGACGGCTCCATACAACAAATGATTGGCCCCCATCTCAACAGTGTGGGGGTGGAAAAAGCCTGCTCTACCGTCAGTCAGCAAGTATCTGCCGAGTCCTCGGTACATGGCAGGCACCTACCTTCCACTCGAATGCAGACCTAGCACAGGACACATGTCTAACAAGCAGGTGACTGGCTGTCCAAGAAAATGGGTTTCAGTCTCAATGTCTTTCTTGCCCACTGTATTTTCCTTCCAAAATGGAAGGACTAACATCACTCCTAATTTGAGGCTGCTAACCCTTCAGCCAAGGGCTCCCCTGTAGTAGTAGCAAACACTTAGCATTACAAGATGCATTCCGATTATGAGTGTTACTGTCTTGCAAATCACATTAAATAGCAAAGGAAGGAAAAGAAAAAGAATACTGCCTACTTGTAAAAGCTCCGATCTGAGAATGTTACCACATGGATTTCTCAGTTTCTCGCACAACAAAGGAGAGGGACAGAAGATCTAAGCTTCCACAGTCTGGGGGAGAACCAGGCTGGCATCCGGGTCCTCTAGTCTAAGGAGGTGAGGGGTTCAAGGGAAGGCTCAACACAACAGCATCTACCAGCAGGTGATGTTACATTCTTCAAAATATACATTAAACTTAAGGTAATAAAAATCAGTCAACTATCTGGTGGATAACAAAAAATAAAATAAAATAAAATAAAATAAAATAAAATAAAATAAAATAAAATAAAATAAAATAAAATAAACGCACCAGATGGGAAACTCGTTTTGTGTTTAATTTCTTTAATAAAATAAAAAGGACGTTCTCTGAACACTGTCGCTTCTCTACAGACCAAAGCCAGTTATTGGTGGACCAGTGGTGCCCCCACCAGCCTCCTGGCCTGACTCCCTTCTGGTGTGGATTTTTTCCACTGTGAGGGGTCACCCATGTCCCTGAGAATGTACACAGCAGCCAGAGCAGTCACCCCAAACCCATCCCACCCTCTACTGCCCCGGTCTCTGGATTCCCTTGAGGAATGAGTCATTTTAATCAGGGCGTAATAAGCCACCAGAACCCCGGCAGAGCTGCTTCCCAGGCAAGACACAGTCTCGCTGTTCCCACTCCCAAAGTGAAAATCCATTCTATTTTGGAAAACGCTGGGTTAAATGCTCCATTACTAGAAAGACGAGCAGAGTGCTCGAGATGACATCATGCTGGGGTGGGGTGGGGGGGTCTTCGCCGGAACCCGGTCGACGATGCCACAGCCCTCCACACGGGTGGAGAACACCGCCCGCCTTGCACTCTGCACCCTGCACCCCGCAACCCNCTACGTCCCGACCCCCGCCCTCTAGGTCCCCAACCGGGACCTTCGCACCCCCTGCCTGAACCCCTGCCCTCTGGGTCCGCACCCCGAACCTACGCCTCCGAGACCCCCACCCCGCACTCCGGCATGCGTCCCTGGACCCCCGCCCCCAGGTCCGCACCGGGATCCCCGCCGCGCACCCCCGCCCCTCGCAGGCCGGGTCCCGCGCCGCGGCCACTCACAGTTGCGGATGTCGGAGATGAAGACCGCCAGACCCCGCATCCCGTCCCCCTTCGACACGGCCGGCATCTTCGGGCCCCGAGGAGCGGCCTGGGCTGACGGGCCCGGAGGAGGAGCGGGGAGCGGATCGCTGCCGCCTCTGGAGCCGCCTCAGCCGGAGCCGCCTCAGGCTCAGAGCGCCGCTTTCAGGGCCGCCGCCGCCGCGCGCGCGCACGCACACACGCTCGCTGTCGCGTGCACGCGCACGCTCGCTCGCGGGGCGGGGACGAGCACGTCGAGCGCGGGCGCGTACAGGCAGACGCGAGGACGCCCCCTGCAGGCACACGCGCCTGCCGGGCCGCCGTGGGAGCCCTGCGTCCGCGTCCCCGAGCTCCCCACGACCCTGCCCAGCCTCTCCCCCCACGGCCTTGACCCAGCCCAGGTTCTGGAGTTGCTTGCTGCCCACCGTGGGGGGCCCTGAGGGCCTGCTGCACATCACCCGCTGTCCAGAGCCACCAGACCCTTCCTTAACAAAGAGGGGCATTGAGGCCTGAAGAGAAAGGACTGTCACCCCCACCTCAGGACAGCACTAGCTGACCACACTTCGATCCCTCAATGCCCAACCAGGGCCCTCTGCCGTTCTGCCCACTGCCCCTATGGGTCAACCTCCTGGGTGCACAGCAAAGGCCTTGGCAGGGCAGGGACCCCACCCGCACCCCCCAGGGAGTCTGTTCTGAGAGCAGGTGGCCCTGCTGAGCTCGCCTTTGTGAAGCCAGTTGGCTTTGAAAAGGAAGCTTCCTCCTTATGCGGAGATGGGGTTATCTGCCCCCCCCCGCCCCCCACTCTGTACCTGGTACTGGCCCAGACCCACAAAAGAGACCTCTGTCCCACCCTGGCTCACTTCCTCAGCTCCCAGCGAGAGGTCAGGCCAGGCTGGACCCTGGCCAGGAGGAGGAAGGGGCGGAGCCCCTCCCACAGACCAGGCGTCCCACCCAGGCTCCAAGCCTCCAAGACCCCCTGGGGGAAACTGGAACTGTGGAGACTGGAATCCTTATAAGGCAGCAATTTCACCATCTTCTCAGACCTTCTGAAGGGCTGGGCCCGCAGAGGGCTTCCTGGAGGAGGGGAGATCCCCAGGGAACACATCCCCAGGCCTAGAGATAACCCTACCATGGCCAAGCCAGGGGACTCAGACAAGCAGACCCTGACTCACCCCCAGCAGCCACTCCCAGGACGGGACAATGCGCAAAGGCTGCAGGGGCCCATGTGGGGCACGGACAGAGTGCCAGCTCAGCCCAAAGGTGGAGGGCTGCTCTGAGGAGGGGCTTGGAGCTGGACAGACATCCCACCCCCTTTCAGGGCTGATTCTGAGCCTCCCAAGCCTCCTGGCATTCCCCAAAGTATGTGTGTGCTTGGGGAGGGGGTCCCAGAGCCTGATGAGACACACAGGCAGCCATGAGAAAGACCCCACACTTTCTGCTAGTATCCACACCTCGTCAGACACACAAGCCCTCAGGTCATTGTTATAATCAGACTTCGGGCCTGAGTCCATTCGGCCCTCCCTAACCACGGTCACTCCTCAGCAAGGGACAGTCCAGCCCTATGAATATGAAGTGCTTGGAAATGGTTTCATTTCTTAAGTTGTGTGAATTGGACATCTGTCACATTTTAGCTACTTGTGATCACAACGGTGTTTCCAGGGGCAAGGGTAGAGCTGAGAGTCTCTTTCCAGCATCCCTGGCCACTGGGAAGTAAGAACACAAGCCCACCACTGGCATCATGAAGGAGAAAACAAGAGCTGGGGAGCCCAGAGCCTACAGCATGGCCACAGTGTCTGGGGGCATCCTGCACCATTAGCTGGCTGTCCTGCCTCCTTCCCAGACCTGAGCCTGCCCAGCCCTCCAGTCACTTTTGCAAGTGATGTTTCCCATAATCTCTGGAGTGGGTTGCAGACAATGACCCATCCAGAAAATTGGGGTTGGTGGCCTGGTCCAGACATAGCTAGAGGCCCTGAGCAGGGTACAGGGACAGATATGGGGCAGTCCTGGGCACCTGGTTGCCAGGAATGACATGCTTGGGGAAGGCCAGGTTCTGGGAACCAAGCATGTCCGCTGCCACAGACAACAGCTGAGCAGGAGGAATTCAAGAACTCTGTGGAAGGCTGGTGTTTTGAATGAAACAGACCAACTAGAGAGGGAAAGTAATGGGCTCAAACACCTGACTGCTCTTCCTGGGGTGGCAGGAAGCTGCCCATGTCTGGGGAGCTCATTTTTTACAGCCATCAAGCTGAGCCCAAAGCCACACAGCTGGATTTGGGTTGTTGCAAAACAAATACAGGAGTTGAACCTACGACCACCCCAAATTTGTGGGAGAGCAGGAGCGCTGGTGTGGCACATATAGTGTCCAGAGAACTGGACAGGAGTAAATGGCATAAGCTGGGGACCCCCACCCCTCCTTGCCAAAATTCCCCCTGCCAGCCTCCACAGCCCCCTCCCCTCATTGGATGAAGTTGTCCCCGCCCTTGAAGATGCTCTAATGACATCCCTTGAAGGAGTTACTTTGTAAGAGAAAAGTCTGTTTCCCTCAAAGCCCCTAGCTGGCCCCCACCCCTTGAGACCTGGGAGAGTCAGGTCCCCAACATAAAGCCGCACACCTATGGGGAAGTCTTAGCCACCATGAGAACAGAGAACCACGGGAAGTTAGGTTTACGTCAGCAGAACCCTGCAGAACATGTGTGGGATGAATTCTGAGAGAGTGGACCTGTCCCACGGGGCACCCGTGATCTGAGTCAGCTGAGCCCACGTGAGCAGCCGACAGCCTGAAAGCTAGACTCCGGGGGCCCATGTTAAAACAGGTTGAGATGCCAGAAATTCTGGGATATAACCCGGGGAAAGTAGTTCAGAGATTTCTTCTCTCCCAGTTCTAGAAGCTAGAAGTCAAGGTGTGGGCCCGGCTGGTGCCTCCTGATTGTATGGGTGAGGGTCTTCTCCCTGTGTCCCCTCACAAGCTTGCCCTCTGTGTCCTCTCTCTCCCTCTCCTGTGTCCCCTCACAAGCTTGCCCTCTTTGTCCTCTCTCTCCCTCTCCTGTGTCCCCTCACAAGCTTGCCCTCTGTGTCCTCTCTCTCCCTCTCCTGTGTCCCCTCACAAGCTTGCCCTCTGTGCTCCTCTCTCTCCCTCTCCTGTGTCCCCTCACAAGCTTGCCCTCTGTGCTCCTCTCTCTCCCTCTGTCCTAATTTCCCCTTTGCACAAGGACACCAGTCACGCTGAATAAGGGGTCTGCCCTACACCGCTATGAACTCAATTACATGGGAAGTGACCCGAGTGAGGTCACATTCCGAGGGACTCCAACATGTGAACTTTTAGGGGACGCGGTTCGCCCCATAACCGATGGTAACGTGAGCACACGTAAGGGCAGGAGTTTGAGTCTGTGCCCCCTTTCCCATCCTTGCTGCTTGGAACATGGTTTTGATAGCTGGAACTCCATCTCAGATGGTGACAATGGTCCCTCCGCTCGCCGCTGCACCAGTCCTCAAACCTCCCGTGTTTACGTTACTGCCACCATGACTGGGGGCTCTGCTGCGTCCCACCAAATCAAGATCCTAATTAACAGCTATCCCCACGCCTGAGGGCTCGGTGTCATTGAAGTTTCTGGGGCTGTAGGGTCCTGAATCTTGTCTAGATGCCAGCCGTCCTGCCCTCCTGTGTGTCTTCAAGACCACCTCACCTCCACTCCCCCGGGATCTCAAAGGGCTCAAGGAGCATTGTCAATCATCAGTAAACAGCCACAGGAGCCATGCCTCTGGTGACACCAAACCAGGCGATGGGTGAAGGAGACATCTATGAAAATCCAGCTGTCGCGACAGGATGCTGCCAGATCAGGCTTCCTGTTCCCCCCCAGAGTAGGAATCCATGACCTTCAGTTTCCCTAAGTTACTGTGGAAAAACACACCCTTTGACCTTTTTTTTTCTTTTTTTTTTTAAAGATTTTATTTATTTAATTCGACAGAGATAGAGACAGCCAGCGAGAGAGAGAACACAAGCAGGGGGAGTGGGAGAGGAAGAAGCAGGCTCCCAGCGGAGGACTGATGTGGGGCTCGATCCCATAACGCCGGGATCACGCCCTGAGTCGAAGGCAGACACTTAACCGCTGTGCCACCCAGGCGCCCCTGACCTTTTTTTTTTTTTTAAGACTTATTTATTTATTTTAGAGACTGAGAGAGATGCACAAGTGGGAGGGGCAGGGAGAGGGAGAGAGAATCTCAAGCAGCCCCAACTCTCCTTGAGCACAGAGCCTGACACGGGGCTCGAACTCATGACCCTGAGATCATGACCTGAGCTGGAACCGAGAGTTGGATGCCCAACTGACTGAGCCACCCAGGCTCCCCATCCTGTGACTTTAAAGGCCAAACCAGCCATCCCAGCAGCCAGCCAGCTGTCTATCACCACATGGTGTTGGGCGTTTTGTGGCAAGGGCATCCATCCAGGCCAATATTCACCCAGCAAGTGTGAGCCGATGGAGTATATGTCCATGCTAAGATCGGTCTGGGAAAAGCAGCATCAGGAAAGAAAACATGCCCCCCAACATCAGTTCAGGCCTTCCTGAAATACTGCATTAGGGTCCTGGGGCAGCCGTAACAAATGACCACAAACCAGAGGCTTAAAACAAGAGAAATGGATTCTCTCCCAGCTGTAGAATCCAGAAGTCGAAGATGAAGGGGTCAGTCAGCAGAGGGTCCCCCTGGAGGCTCTGGGGGAGACTCTGTCCTTGCCTCTCTTCTAGCTATTGGTGGCTGCCGGCATCCTTGGCTCAGGGCTATGTAACCCCAACCGTGCCTCCGTCATCTGGAGGTCTCCTCCCCTGTGTCTGTGTGTCTGAAATCTCCCTCTTTTCTCTTAGGAGAATTCCCATCACTGGATTTGAGGCTCACCCTAAATCCAAGATGATCTCATCCTAAGATCCTTAATCACATTTTCAGAGACCCTATTTCCAAACAAGGTCACCTTCACTAGTTCTGGGCTTTGGGACATGGACAACTTTCTGGGGTCCACCATTTGCTCCCTTACCCCATCAAAAAATTCTGCCCATTTGATTTCATCAGACACACCCTGCCCCTCCCTCTGGTACAGGGGCATTTTAAGATTGGTTGTAGGGATGATGAGAGGCATAAAACCAAGCACGGCTGCCACAAACCACACAGTCCTATGCAGGGCCACCCACCCATTGCAGACACCTGCCTTGGGGCCTATCACCTGCCTTGTCTCTGATTGGACACCTACACACCTGAGGCACATGATACCCAGCTCACAGCCCCCACCCTGGCCAAGGCCAGATGGGCTGGCAGGGGCTCACTCGTGAGACACAGACAGAAAATCTGCCGTGCTGGCTCCGGAGCTAAATCTGAAAGCTTCCACTGCACGTGAGTATGCCCCACTCCTTCCTTCTTGCTCTGGACTTTGCTTATTCCAGCACCCAGGGAGGATGTCTCGATCCATGAGCAGGGGAGGGCTCAGCAGCAGGAAATCCTGACATGTGTCCCTCTTCCTGGGCTTCCGGCCTCATAACAGGAATGTTCTGAGTTTCAGGAGTGGTAGTACACAGTCAGTGTTAGTGGCCTGGGCCCTGCCCTTGGGGCAACCGCTGGCTGAGGCCTCCCCCAGTTAAAATAGACGAGTCATGGGTTGCCCCTGCTGGGAAGAGCTTGTCTTGTGCTGACTTGGCAAATGAGGAAAGGCCCAGGGCCACTTGCAAGATGAGGACACCCCGCCCTCACCCCACCCTCACCACACCCCAGGAACATACAAGCCTAGTCCCCAGAAGTCCAACAGCCACTAGGCACCTCCAACAACCAGGTGCAAGTACTCTTGGTGTGTGTAATGAGCTCCCCATAGTTACTTAGGGATTTTTTTTTTTTTTAAGTAACCTCTACGCCCGACATGGGGCTTGAACTCATGACCCTGAGATCAAGAGTCATTTGCTCTGCGGACTGAGTCAGTCAAGTACCTCACTTAGGGACAATTTTGAAGTTGTCCCAGAGGGGCAGCCTCAGGTTAGGGATGTGCAGCTGGCCAAGTGCACTTGGGGTGGGGTGCTCTGGCTCAGAAGTCAGAAGAGGATGGGGAGTCAGAAGATGAGGGGTCATCAGTTGGCTCTGGCTCTGAGGGGAGTCAGAAGATGGGGGGGTCATTCAGTTGGCAGCAGGAGGGCTTGTTTCTGCAGCCCCCCTTGCTCCACGTGGGCATATAGCTGCCCTCTTCTGTCCTCCCGTGCCCACTACAGACAAGGAGGAGGACAATGTGAGGGTGGGCCAGACCTGGGCTTGAAATTCAGAGCCTGAACCACTGCCTGGGTACCCTACACCCAGCCCAGGTGGGCTGCCTCAAAGACAAGAGGGCCAGGAATGGAGCCTGGGCGCTGGGTTTAGGGACTGGGCAAGGGGGTTATACTCCAATTAACATTAAATTTAAATAATTAGGATTTGATTTATTGAAGTTACAAATTCAAAACTGAACTTTTAAACCTGTTAAGTTCAGTTTCATAAACACTGTTATTCCCTTTATAAGCCTAGCAGATTTATGGTTATTTTCCAGGGGCCTCTCAAAATATTTGGTCCTAACTACAAATTCAGTGCATTAAGCATTTTCAACATTTCAAACTGAATTTATAAATTCAATTCTCTTATTTTCTTTTTAAGTGCTTTGGCTTGTCTGAATTGACAAATAAATCTTGGATGCTTCAAGAATTCATATATTCGGGGGCGCCTGGTTGGCTCAGTCGTTAAGCATCTGCCTTCAGCTCAGGGTGTGATTCCAGAGACCTGGGATCAAGCCCTGCATCGGGCTCCCTTCTCCCCTGGGAGCCTGCTTCTTCCTCTCCCACTCCCCCTGCTTGTGTTCCCTCTCTCGCTGGCTGTCTCTCTCTCTGACAAATAAATAAATAGAATCTTAAAAAAAAAAAAAGAATGCATATATTCAATAGATTAAAATTTTGAATGTGGTGAACCCCAAGTTGTCTCAAATGTTCCTGAAACATGAAATACCAAATGCGTTCAGGTTTCACTTACTCTGTAGGCACTAACACTCTGGTTCTGATTCTCTTAGACCATTCTACACGTCACACTAAACCTTACTGTGGCTGAAAGTTGTGTACCCATTTGAAGAAGTCAGTTTTCCATCCAGGTTCTAGGGCCGTTTGGCATCCACCAGCGGGGAGCCTGACACCCCAGAACCCTACCCAGTGGGGTTTTGCACTGCCCCTCCTTCCTGCCTGCTCTTGGGTTTTGGGCAATGCTGGCTCAGAGTGAACCCCAAGTGGACTTTGCCGTTCTTCAGCTCTGAAGACCTCTGAACTCAACAGGAGCTCATTTAGTCACTGAATGACAACTGAATGCCTTTCTCACTAGACCTTTGATACTGCTGGGGTCTCCTTAGCATTCCTACGACTGAGCAGCTACCTGGGCACCTAGCAGAGCTGACTGGGGTCCTTTCCAGAGCTCTGCTTGACCTGGAGTCACTACCCCAAAGGTCAGGCCTCAGGGCTAAGCTGGGTGCCAGGAACACAGAGCTGCCAGTGACAGTTGGCACACACAGCAGGCTCCAGCCCTCTCTGGGAAGACTGCGGAGGGTCAGCTGGCAGGAAAAATGGGGAAGAGAAAGAAGGAAACATGACTAGGAAGAGAGAGGACGAAGTTCAGTTCAGAAAGACGCCTCCCAAGTAGCAGAAATGGGGAAACAAGCCAGGCAGTGCGTCCTGGGGCTGGAGGGGCAGCCACGGGGTGGGGATGGCTGTGTGGTTTTCTGCAGGAAACTGCTGGGAGCAGCTAGGGATGGGGGGATGGGGGGGCGGCGGGGGTTCTGTCAGCTTGC
Organism: Ailuropoda melanoleuca; assembly: GCF_002007445.2. NCBI lineage: Eukaryota > Metazoa > Chordata > Mammalia > Carnivora > Ursidae > Ailuropoda > Ailuropoda melanoleuca. The sequence continues at coordinate 90,694,042 of NC_048233.1, forward strand.
ATCAAGTGTAAAATGCCTTGTGATGAAAATTGCTGGCCACGTTGTGTTCAGTCCCAACGGTGCCCACGCCGCTTGCCTGCCCTGAGATGGAGGGGTTCTGTTTGCCTCGGGGTGGGGGGGAGCTCCAGCTTGTGAAAGCTGCAATTTGGTGCCGCAGATCCATGAGGCAGGACAGAGAGCCCTGGGTCTCGTCTACGCGGGGTTTTCGACGTCCAGGGGCCACACGGACGCTGCCTGAGGCGGAGAACTGAACCGCGCTTACTCAGGGACGTGTGCGAGAGGTCGGGGAGGGCCAGGATGGAGGGTGGCCACCAGAGGGGAAGGAGGGGCGCCGGGAGAGGCGACTCCCGATGGTCACCGCGTGGTCGCCTCGCGGCATGGCTGGGGCCCCAGCCTCCCAAGGAGCGCCAGCCCCGACCCCTACCCTCGCTCTCTGCCCCCGGCCCTGCACCAACCCCTGCCTCTACCGCGGCCCCTTCCCCTGACCCCCTCCCCTTGCCGCTAACCCGGCCCTGTCCTGGGCCGCCTGCCCTCTGTCCCCTGCTCCCCGCCCTGCGCGAGAAACCTAGCCCTGACCCTGACCCCGCCCCCAGCCCCGCCTCACGCCGGTGCCTGCCCCCTGCCCCTGTTCGGCCCCGCCCCCGGCTTCGGCCCCGCCCCTACCCCAGCGTGCCCTGCGCGGCGGCGGCGGCGTTCCAGCGTTCTGGGGCGGGACTTCCGGCGGCGCCTGCGAGCGTCTTCCGGCCGCGCGCGAGGGTGGTCCGGCCGGCCTCCGGGACATGAAGGTGAGCCCCGCAGTGGCCGGCCGGGGTGGCGTCCGCGCCCCGCGTCTCGGCGTCTGCTCCTCCTCCTCCTCGCACGGCCTCAGTTCCGCGCCGCGAAGTGGGCTCGCGGGGGACGCGTGTGAGAGCAGGAGGCGCGGCGCGAGGGAGCGCGGATGTGAGAGGTCGAGTGGCGAGTGTGTGGGGCCTGTGAGAGTGCGGGTGTGAGCGTGTGGGTGTGAGCGGGTGAAAGCGTGGGGGCCCGTGAGAGAACTGGTGTGAGAGTGGAAGTGTGAGAGCCAGTTTGTGCAAGACGGTGTGGGAGTAAGAGTAAGGACCTGAGTGAAGACAATGAGGGTGACAACACACTTTGTGTGACTGAGGTGGGTGTGAGCAGGTGGATGAGACAGTGGTGGCCACCCTGTCCCCAGAGGCCAAGCCGAATGCGGGGCAGGTGGCCCCGTGTTCGTTGGGGTACACTAGGCCGGATCCCTCTTCATTCGGCCCTGTGCCTTGAAAGCTCTAGACTTTCCACACTGGAGGGTGATTTGTCGGCTCCTCGCTGCCCACAGAGCCAGGGGACAAGTGGGTTGGTGGCAAAAATGGATCTTGAGCCATCCGTGGCGTCCTATGGCCATCACTCTGTTGACTTAGTGTAGCACAGCGGCCACGCACTGCAGTTCTTCACCTCTGGCCGGGATCTACTCCACGCTGTGTCCCAGGGCCTGACGCGTAGCACGTGGTCAATAAATGTCACCAGGGCTGTGCTTGTCCTGCCTCTCACGCTGCCTTCACTTCCCAGAGCGCGCTCACCCCTCACCCAGGAATACAGTTGGCTCCAAGATTTGTGCTGAAAGGCAAGAATGTGTGTGACTGACTATTACACTTGGCACGGGAACAGCCGTACTCTGTTAACCAGAAAGTTGATTCACGGTCCAGCAGCGTGTTGGTGACACACTCGGCACATTGGTTAGCATTTCTCAAACTGCATATTACTGAATAATGAGACCAATTTGACGGGTAAAAATCAATTTCCTTTTTTTTTTTTTTTTTTTTTTTAAGATTCATCCATTTTGGGAGTGAGCAAGCAAGCACGTGTGGGGGGAGGGGCAGAGGGAGAGTCGCAGACACGCCGCTGAGCAGGGAGACTGGATCCCACGATCCTGATGACATCACGACCTGAGCACAAAGCAAGAGTTGGATGCTCAACCCACCGAGCCACCCAGGCGGCCCTAAAAATCAGTTTCTTAAAGATGAAATAGGAAAATTGTCAGTGTATCACAGAGCATGGTTAGCTCTGATAAGCGGCTTTCACTGGACTCATAAAATGCGTATGCACATGTGGCACATGCACACATGTACTGGGCTATGACACACTTACTGTGGGTCTCAAAAAACATTTGAAAGTTACTGCTGTGACTTGCTGTCCTTTGGTCAACACACTTGAAACCGTCCTCCCACGAGCTTGGAGCCCCTGGAATAGTGGGGCTCTCAGTTGTTAGAGCAGATTGGAGACCCCTGCCTCCCAGGGCCCCTCTGGGTGACCACAGACATGAAGTGGTCACTATACACCACACTCTGCAGGGCCTGTGCTGCCTAAGGGAGGTCATTGGTGTGTGTGGGAAAAACTGACATGAGAGCAGGGGCTCTGCAGAGTACATGGGAGAATTTGCCCTCAGGCCTCGGGTAGGATGGCTGGGCCCAACGCATAGCAGGGAGCTGTGGGAGGTGCCAGACAAGGGCCTTCCTGCTGCCCAAGCACCCCACATATCACAGCAGCTCACACACTGTGTCCTCATCACCACGTATCAGGCATTCGGTCTGGAGAGTTCATGGCCAGCCGGGGAGTAGCCCAGCACTCATGAGCAGCCTGCTTCTGATACCATCGCACCTCATCCTGGGGCTTGCCGCTGGCAGAGTCAGTGGCAGTGCCAGTCCAGGCCTTGAGCTCAGTCTGGCTCTCTCCATTGGTCCCTTCACTGTGTACAGAGCCTGGCAGTGTCCATTTCCCTTCCCCCAGAGGAGCCCCATCTCTACCCTTTCCTCTTTCTTCCTTCCCTATCATGTGAAATCATAGGTCAAGGGACGGGTGAGCCATAGGTCGAGGGGTTTCTGGGTGGGTGGGCAGCAGGTGGGGCAGCAGGCCATGGACAGCAGGTGAGAAGGCTACTGGGGCACACCCCGGGCCACTGTGGATTGCTTGAGGACCTCCCTCCCGCTTGGTTTCTCATACCTTCCATCCTCTGTGACCCAGACCTCCGCCCTGGAGCTGAGGAGGAGACTGAGGTCATGGAGTGGAACGGGGGGGGGGGGCTGGGGTCAAAGGTCGGGGTGCCTGGCAGAGTGGGCCCTCCGCCTCACTCCATGTGGCTCCTGCCAGCAGGTGCGGTTGTCCCTGCTTGCACAGCTGTCCTCTTGGCTCTGCAGCCCCTCGTGCGAACATGTTTGTTCAGGTGTCTTTCTGGCTTCCTGGTGGCCAGGCTTCCTGGAGTTAGTCCCTCATAGCTTGGCAGCCATGATCTCAGCCTGACCAGGTGAGTTCTGTGCCACCTGCCCTCTGTTGTGACTGAGGGAGCCCAATCAGATCTGTGGTCACAAGATGGGAGGGGGCAGGGACCGTTTGCCAAAAAGTGTCAGGAGAGGGCCTGCTGGGGAGGGGAGGGCACAGAGGATGGCAGTCTGGGCCCGGGTCTTTGTATCCTTCCTCACAGTCCCTTCAGAGTTGCCCTTGCAGCTTTGTCCCTTCTGTCCTCCTGCGAAGCCCTTGGGCCAGCCTTTTGTGCCTCCCTGCCTCATGGGGAGGGACCTCCAGGACGCCTCACCGCGGGCTTCATTCTCCCGCGGCCTGGCGCAGGTACGCTGTGTGTATCAGGAGCCTCAGTCTGCAGGCTTGCTGCCGAGGGCGGCTGCCCTGGGAAGTGACAGCCCAAAGCTGTGCAACCCGTGCTGCTCTGTGAGGGAAGTGGCTGGAGAGGAAGGTTTTGGAGGAGGTACAAACAGGCTCCTGGCCAGGAGGTCAGCAGAGTAGAGGGGATGAAGGGGTGAGCACTGCTGAGGGCCTGACTCCATCAGCACCTGACAGGGCATACCCTGCCTGGCTGGGGCTCTAGTGACCCCATAGCCAGAGGAAAGGCCACATGCCTGCCTGTTGGGCAGGAGGCTAGGTTGCCCCCCCGTCCTGGGGCCTGTGGGGTCTCCTCCGGCTCTGCCACCAAGTGGCTCCTTAGCTGGTCCGGAGGGGGCAGTCCACCGGGGCCGTGAGTCTGTGGACCAACACACTTGCACACCTTAAAGCCTCATTAAGGACTAGAGCCAGCCTGGGCCTGCTTGTTACTTGGCTACCCAGAGAGTGAAAGCAAGAGGCAGAATTGCTGGGGGGGAGGGGGTGGGGGCAGAACCTAAAAGAGAACTGCAGGCTCATAATAGTCCAGTGCGGGAAGCCAGAAAATACAGCTAAAGCCAAGAATACGGCATGATCAGCCATCCAGATAGCCTCCTTATTTACTTTTTAGCATCGCCCTTTATATACTTTTCTCTGTAGGTGTGTATACACATAGGAATTCTTTTTTTTTTTTTTAAGATTTTATTTATTTATTCGACAGAGATAGAGACAGCCAGTGAGAGAGGGAACACAAGCAAGGGGGAGTGGGAGAGGAAGAAGCAGGCTCATAGCAGAAGAGCCTGATGTGGGGCTCGATCCCATAATGCCAGGATCACGCCCTGAGCCGAAGGCAGACGCTTAACCGCTGCGCCACCCAGGCGCCCCCTCACATAGGAATTCTTAAATAAAGCTGGGATCCTTTTGCGTGTGCGCATTTTGTAACATTTGCACTGACCAGTGCACGGTGAGCATGTAGTGCCTGTCCATACTCCAGCGTACGGAAGTGTGTGTCATTCTGTTTAAACGGTGCTGTGATGGACCTCCTCGTGCGTTCTCCACGTAAGTGCAGAAGTCCCCCAAAGTGTGATCTGTGAAGGGAAACGTGTTGGAAAGTATATTTATGACTAGATTGTTATACACAAGATTTTCACAAATTGAATTCTCAGGAGCAACTCGTGAGAATGGTTGCTGCCCCAGGTCCACACCACTAGCATCGTACTCTTTAGTCCTCACCAACACTGCGTGTCTACTCCTTTAATTGCTGGTGAAGCTGAGGTGCTATTTCTGGGGCTTAAGGCACCTCTGTGTATTACAGGGGATCTCTGTGTATTCCAGGGCGTCTCTGCCTATTCCAGGAGATCTCTGCGTATTCCAGGGGATCTCTGCGTATTCCAGGGCGTCTCTGCGTATTCCAGGGCGTCTCTGTGTATTCCGGGGGATCTCTGTATATTCCAGGGCGTCTCTGCCTATTCCAGGAGATCTCTGCGTATTCCAGGGGATCTCTGCGTATTCCAGGGTGTCTCTGCATATTCCGGGGGATCTCTGCGTATTCCGGGGGATCTCTGTGTATTCCAGGGCGTCTCTGCGTATTCCGGGGGATCTCTGCGTATTCCAGGGGATCTCTGTGTATTCCATAGCGTCTCTGCGTATTCCAGGGGATCTCTGCGTATTCCAGGGTGTCTCTGCGTATTTCAGGGTGTCTCTGCATATTCCAGGGGATCTCTGCATATTCCAGGGTGCCTCTGCGTATGTCAGGTGATCTCTGTGTATTCCAGGGGATCTCTGCATATTCTGGGGCATCTCTGCGTATTTCAGGGTGTCTCTGCGTATTCCAGAGCGTCTCTGCGTATTCCAGGGGATCTCTGTGTATTCCAGGGCGTCTCTGCGTATTCCGGGGGATCTCTGCATATTCCAGGGGATCTCTGTGTATTCCAGAGCGTCTCTGCGTATTCCAGGGGATCTCTGCGTATTCCAGGGTGTCTCTGCGTATTTCAGGGTGTCTCTGCATATTCCAGGGGAACTCTGCATATTCCAGGGTGCCTCTGCGTATGTCAGGTGATCTCTGTGTATTCCAGGGGATCTCTGCATATTCCGGGGCATCTCTGCGTATTTCAGGGGATCTCTGCCTATTCCAGGGCATCTCTGTGTATTCCAGGGTATCTCTGCGTATTTCAGAGTATCTCTTTGTATTCCAGGGGATTTCTGCATATTCCAGGGCACCTCTGCGTGTTCCAGGGGATCTGTGTGTATTCCAGGATGTCTCTGTGTATTCTGGGGGATCTCTGTGTATTCCAGGGGATCTCTGCGTATTCCAGGGTGTCTCTGCGTATTTCAGGGTGTCTCTGCATATTCCAGGGGATCTCTGCATATTCCAGGGTGCCTCTGCGTATGTCAGGTGATCTCTGTGTATTCCGGGGGATCTCTGCATATTCCGGGGCATCTCTGCGTATTTCAGGGGATCTTTGCCTATTCCAGGGCATCTCTGTGTATTCCAGGGTATCTCTGCGTATTTCAGAGTATCTCTTTGTATTCCAGGGGATTTCTGCATATTCCAGGGCACCTCTGCGTGTTCCAGGGGATCTGTGTGTATTCCAGGATGTCTCTGTGTATTCTGGGGGATCTCTGTGTATTCCAGGGGATCTCTGCGTATTCCAGGGGATCTCTGTGTATTCCAGGGGATCTCTGTGTATTCCAGAGCGTCTCTGCGTATTCCAGGGGATCTCTGCGTATTCCAGGGTGTCTCTGCGTATTTCAGGGTGTCTCTGCATATTCCAGGGGATCTCTGCATATTCCAGGGTGCCTCTGCGTATGTCAGGTGATCTCTGTGTATTCCAGGGGATCTCTGCATATTCCGGGGCATCTCTGCGTATTTCAGGGGATCTCTGCCTATTCCAGGGCATCTCTGTGTATTCCAGGGTATCTCTGCGTATTTCAGAGTATCTCTTTGTATTCCAGGGGATTTCTGCATATTCCAGGGCACCTCTGCGTGTTCCAGGGGATCTGTGTGTATTCCAGGATGTCTCTGTGTATTCTGGGGGATCTCTGTGTATTCCAGGGGATCTCTGCGTATTCCAGGGGATCTCTGTGTATTCCAGGGGATCTCTGTGTATTCCAGGGCGTCTCTGCCTATTCCAGGAGATCTCTCCACATTCCACAGCACCTGTGCATATTTCAGGGGATCTCTGCATATTCCAGGGCATCTCTGTGTTTTCCAGGGGATCTCCGTATATTGCAGGGCGTCTCTGCATATTCCGGGGGATCTCTGTGTATTCCGGGGGATCTCTGTATATTCCAGGGTGTCTCTGCATATTCCAGGGGATCTCTGTGTATTCCAGGGGATCTCTGTATATTCCAGGGGATCTCTGTATATTCCAGGGGATCTCTCTGTATTCCGGGGTGTCTCTGTGTACTCCAGGGCATCTCTGTGTATTACAGGCATCTCTGTATCTTGGGTGTGTATAACATGGGTTACTCCTGCATTATGGCATATCTCTATGTTACAATGTGTCTGTATTACACAGTATCTCTATTATGGGGTATCTATTATGGGGTATCCCTGGCTGGCTTTACAGGGTATCTGTGATAGCCTGTCTGTATGGGGCACCTGTGTGTTACAGAGTTTGGGGCTTTGTGTACTAAGAGGTATGACTACACCTCTTCATTTCCTGTATTTTTGTAGTGGGGCATTTTTTTTTTTTACTGGAGCCTCTTATTCTTGATTTGTAAGAGTTCTTTGCTCATTATGAATAAATAATGGGTAGGAATGCTTTGAGAAGTACGTTCTAATTATTTTTTTTCTGGTTTAGTATTTCTTTAAATTTGCTTTTTTGTTTCCTAAATGAAAGTGTCACGTTTCCTTTTTTTTTTTTTTTAAGATTTTGTTTATTTATTTGACAGAGCACAAGCAGAGGGAGATGTAGAATGAGGCTCCCCCACCGTGCCCCCCCCCTCCCCCTGCAAGCAGGGAGCCCGATGCCGGGCTCAATCCCAGGACCTGAGATCAGATCAGATCATGACCTGAGCCAAAGGTAGCCACTTAACCAACTGAGCCACCCAGGCGCCCCTAAAGTGTCACATTTATTTCTTTTTTTAAGATTTTATTTATTTATGTATGTATATATTTATTTGAGAAAGAGAGCAGAGCAAGAGAGAGAGCGTGCACAGGTGGGGATGAGGAGCAGAGGGAGAGGGACAAGCAGACTCCCCACTGAGCAGGGAGCCCCACATGGGCTCAGTCCCAGAACCCCAAGACCATGACCTGAGCCAAAGGCAGATGCTTCACCAACTGAACCACCCAGGCACCCCTAAAGTGTCACATTTCTAGATAATGAATTCCATTGGCGTGTTCTTCCCTAACCTCCACACTGCTGACGTACTTGGAAGGGCCTTCTCTGCCCTGAGTTTACAGAAGCAGGCACCTGTATTTTCTTCTAGTCCTTTCCATGGCGCTGCTGTATTACACTTAAGCCCTCCAGTAGCCTGGGTTTTTTTGGGTTGTTGGGGGCAGCCACCATTTTCCTAGATGGCACCCATAGACAGGGCAGCCCTGAGCTGGGGGGAAGGCTTTCCGACTAGCAACAAGGAGGCCCTTTCTGGGCATCTGAGGAACGAGGGGCCCAGCAGTGCCGGAGGCTGGGCCGGCCGTTAGGGCTGGCCCAGGGTAGGGCTCTGTCCTGGGGCCAGTGCCCAGGCCAACGCCATGAGGACCCAGGCCCTAGAATGTGCTCCATTTGGCAGAGGGGACACCCCACACTGCTGGGCGTCATGTGTGCTCTGCTCTCTGTACAGCCGCCTGGCCCCCAAGGTTGGACCGCGCCGTGATACTCCCACCATGAGGACGCTGCTCAGCACGCTTTGGCTTGCTCTGGCTTGCAGCTCTGTGCATACTACTCTGTCAAAGTCAGATGCCAAAAAGGCCGCCTCGAAGACGCTGCTGGAGAAGGTAGGGATGTTGTGGGAACTGGCCTCTTCCCGCCCCCTGGAGTCGCGTGTTGCGGCCTGTGATGCAGCGCTCTGTGGTACTGCCCAGGGCTATAGCCAATGGCCTGAGAGGGAACAGCTTCTGGCGATGGGGCTGAGGGTGTGCCCACCCCCACTGGCCCCGATTTTGGCCCTCACCCCACCTCTGCTTCTTCCCATGGCCACACTCTCGTCCTGCCTTGCGGAGTTCTATCATATTTGCAGTGGTCGAGTGGATCATGCCATGCCTTTATGCCGTTTTTCTGGGATGGGAGAGTGAGTCCTCAGGGACTGTCAGCTCCTCAAGGGTGGGCCTTTCCCTGTGGTCTCTGGTGAGTGGCACCATGTTGATCCCAGGACACAGTGCCTGGCTGATCTGAGGGCCATTGCTGTTCCTCGGGGTCCCACGTCCTGCCTGTGGACGGCAGGCCCTGACCACTTTGTCCTGTTGCTGTTATTTCAGACTCAGTTTTCAGAGAAGCCTGTGCAAGACCGGGGTCTGGTGGTGACGGACCTTAGGGCTGAGGATGTGGTCCTGGAGCATCGCAGCTATTGCTCAGCGAAGGCCCGGGAGAAGCACTTTGCTGGGGACGTCCTGGGCTACGTCACTCCAGTAAGCCAGGCCCTGGGGCGGATAGGGAGGTCCCAAGGGCATGGCTGCCCCTGGAGTCCTCACCTCCTGGGGCTGCGGCTGTGTAGGTCCCCGGGGAGAGAGTCCTCCCAAAGAAGTGACAGCCATCCCAAGGGTTTTCTGGGGTCTTGTCCTGCATGGCACAGGTGGTCCTGTGGTGTCTCGGTCTAGAGGTGGCTCTAGGACCCTCTGTCCCCGGCTCCAAGTGTGCTTACCTGTTCTCCATTTTCTGCCAGTGGAACAGCCATGGCTACGATGTCGCAAAGGTCTTCGGGGGCAAGTTCACGCAGATCTCGCCCGTGTGGCTACAGCTGAAGCGGCGGGGTCGGGAGATGTTTGAGGTCACAGGCCTTCACGATGTGGACCAAGGTTCTCACGTTGCTGCCCATCTGTGCCCGTCCTGAGGGCCCAGAAGGGTGTGAGTGCGTGACTGCGTGCATGTGAGTGTGAGGATGCAACTCTGTGTCTGAGAGTGTGTGTGTAGCTGAGTGTGTGTGCACAAGTGTGAGACTGTCTGCCATTGGCCCAAACCCTGTCCCCCTTGGCAGTTTGTACACAGGGTCCAGAGAGGAGAGGTGTCTGGAGGGCCTGGCTGTCTTGCCAGCCACCTCTGTGAGCACACACCCAAGTTCACATAGCTGTCCCCCTTTTGGGTTTGGAAAGAGAGCGTGTTAGCTAGTTGTGGTGTTCTGAGACCTGAAGCCATCCCTCAGTGCTGGGAGGGCAGTGTCAGAGGCCATAAGTTGGGCAGCACTGGGATCTGGCCCTCAGACACCCTTTAGCTCCAAGAAACACTCCTAGCCCCCTTGGAGGCCACTTTTCTCTAGATGCGGCCAATGCCACCACTTTGTCCCTAGTGGCCCAGAGGCCTCACCTGCCCTGGCTGCTCTGCAGGGCGGGTGGGGATGGGAGAGGAAGAGGAGGACAGGGCTGGACCCACAGATTCCCTCCTGCTGCCTCCCCTCTGCACTTCATTGCAGGGGCCCCAACGTTTCCTTCCTTGGGGGTGAGCGGGGTCCCTGCATTGACTGTCCTCTCCCATCCCACAGGGTGGATGCGGGCAGTCAGGAAGCAGGCCAAGGGCTTACGTATAGGTACGTCCAGTGGGCCTGGGCTGTCGGGGCACCCAGCCCTGAAGTCACATGTGTGAGGTGGAGACCCTGGCAGGACCAGGCTGAGAGTGATGCCAGCCCTACCCTGCCCAGTCCTGGAGCTCCCCGCTGGCAAGGGTGTTCCCAAAGTACAGCAGGGTTAGCAGGGTCTGGGGATGGGAGCGAGGGAATAGGTGACAGCTGACAGGAGCCATGGGGGCTGGGGCCAGGTGGGCACTGATCAAGGTGGAAGACGTCCAGCAGGAGTCAGGCAGTGGTGGGCGGGCGGAGCTGGGGTCTGGGCACTCAGAAACTTGGTGTGTGAGGGGAAAAGAGGTCGTCGTTACCCGATGCCGCTCCCTGGCCAGGCCATGTGGGTGCTCAGCTGTGTGGTCACTCTGCCGTGGTGGCCAAGGGCTGCCCTGAGGGCGGGCCAAGTATGGAGGGGTCACAGTCCCCGTGTGGGTCTATTCCCCAAGTGCCCCGACTCCTGTTTGAGGACTGGACTCATGAGGACTTCCGGAATGTCTTGGACAGCGAGGACGAGATTGAAGAGCTTGGCAAGACCATGGTCCAGGTGGCCAAGGTGAGGCCTGGCACTGCATGGGGTCAGCACGGGTTGCCCTAGGCTTCCTCTTGACCACAGAGGTCCTCTGAGGTGGGGAGGCTTCCCTTGGGCGGTACCCGGCTGCCCACTCTCCTCCTGGCCCTTCAGACCCCCAGGGGTTGGGGTTGGAGAGGCACGTGAGTGTTGGACACACAAGGCTGAGCCCCTCTGCTCCTGGCTCCTGTGGGGACCGCCACACTGCCCCCTTCAAAGAGCGGCTTCGGGGCCTGCCGTGACCTCACTGCGTGGGTGGCGGTGGCTGGTCTGTGTTGCCTTCCCACCCACCCCTCCTGGGTCATCAGACCCTCCTCACTTGCCCCGTGCCTTTCAGAGCCAGCACTTTGACGGCTTCGTGGTGGAGGTCTGGAGCCAGCTGCTGGGCCAGAAGCATGTGTGAGTGGGCTCTGTGCTCTTCCTGCCCCCCCCCACAGTGTCCTGGAGGAGGCTGGAGGAAGGACTGAGGGAGGGCCATCGTGGGGAGGGCCTTCTTCCCCCTTCTACACCCGGGGGCAGGGACGGCACCTCGAAGCAGCCGAGAGCCAGCATCTGGCTCTGACCACGCTGCTGCTTTGCCAGCCTGGATGCCTGCATGGGTGGTGAAGGGAGTGTGACAAGCGTCTCCCTGGAATGCCCTGGGAGAGAACTGTGGCCCAGGTGGTGACAGCAGGGTCAGGTTTAGACATGAGCAGGAGCTCCTCTGCTGAGAAGAGGTCTGCTGAGTGCGTCCACGGAATCATCTAGGACAAGAGTCAGCCGCCCCTCCCCTTGCGGTGGCACCCACACTGTCTGTGACCAGAGTGACCAGGCAAGGTGGGAGTGGTCAGGTGTCGCCTGCAGCAGCCACTCCCCACTTCTGTCAGGGACATGGGGGGTCAGCCCCACAAAGGACCAAGGGGGTACCGAGCTCTCCTGAGCAGGGTGTCTCGGGGTTCGCATGGCAGAGCGGTGGTATAACCCGCAGGGTGCGGGGGGCAGCGGAGCCTGGCAGCCAGCTACCACTGGTTCTAGAACTAGCCATCCCCTCCCTTTCCTGCCTGAAGGAGTTCCAGCTCAAAGCCTGAGCCGCCCTCCCCCTTGCTTCTCCCTGCCTGCCTGTCCCAGCAGGGAGCACTGGGCTAGGGCGGCCCCCCTTCTGTCCTCCTGCAGCTTCAGGTCACTCTCTGCCCACTCAGAGGCAGCGTTCCCAAGCAGGTCTCCTGTCTCTGAGTGCGGGTGGAAGGCATCTGTGCCTAGAGCCAGGCATGCCTGGGGGCTCCCTGCCCAGGGTTGGAGGGGCTGGCCTGTCTGGGCAGCTGTGGCTCCCTCCGCACTTGGGCCCAAGCCCCTAGCCCTGGGAGGGCCCTGAGGCCCACTTTGTGGGGGCGGATGGGTAGAGATCGTGCAAGCCACATTGGGGGGCTTCATGTGTCTGTCGGGAGCTGGTACAGGGCCAGTGTGCCAGGAGTCCTGGCTCTTGGCTGAGAGACCCTCCTCACCTCTCCTCCCAGGCAACAGCCCTGACAAAATGACCTTCCAGCACCTTCTGGATGTGGAACTAGAGACCTTCCCCTGCAGCTTCTCACCAGGCAGCTTCATTCTGCCCCAGCTCTCTGCAGGGGGTGGGCATTTACCTGAGCCGCAGCTGCGTGATGAGGGGGCGGCCAGCAGGGCAGTCAGGGGCCAGGTGGAGTGGGGGCAGAGAGCATCCAGTATGGCAGATGGCTCTGGGCACATTGCTACGTAGGAGCCGTCTCCCAGGACGGAATGGGCCTGGCTGCTGCGAGGCATGATGGGAACATTTCTCGAGGCCGTCCCCCCCCCCGCCCCCTGTCACTCTCACTGGGGCATCTGACGAGGTGTCCGAGGGCTGTTTCCTTCTGCAGAGGTCAGCCTGGAAAGGCCGTTGTAGGCAAATGCTGTAGGGCACCTGGCCTGTATGGTGTGGTGAGGACAATGGCACAGCATCGCCTTGACGCCCTGAACTCCGGGTCCTCTAGGCCTCCCTCCCACAGAAGTCCTCTGGGGAGGAGCAGGTGGTCTGAGCAGTGGAGCAGCAGGGATGGTGCCCAGCTCTAGTGAGTGGCCCGGTCCCCTCCATGCGTGCCCAGGGCACACAGGTGACCCCAGGTTCCCAGCTGGTAGGTGCTGCCCCAGGGGCACAAGACCACCCTTCCCTTCTCACAGAGATGCAGTCCTAGGGCCGTCCAGAAGGCCAGGAAAGCCAGTGACAGTGACGGTGCTATAGGCACCATGACGGCTATTGGCAGAGTGGATAGGGGCGTGTGCTCCCCAAGGGCTTGACCTCAGCCCCGCCGCCTCCTTGCAGGAGAGACTCCGCGGCACCAGTGCTCTCTCCAGCTGAGCCACGCTCCAGCGATCAGTACCCAGCCCCTTCTCGTCAGGACAGCTGGGGCCGCACCTGTCCTCTGTGCACCTGTGTGGAATGGGGCCTGGGGGTGGGCACTGGGCCCCATGAGCCAGCTGTGCGTGGGTAGCCAGGACAGCCCCACCATCCCTGCTGGTGAGAGCCGCAGTGCCTAAGCCCCTCTGATCTGCACTGTGCGTGAGGGGTCACCGTGCTCCGCAGACGGGGCCCAGGCCAGACCGAGCACAGCACGGCTCCTGGGGCTGCAGGGCTCCTGGGCACCAGTCACTTGGCGGTCCTCGCTGCGTGGCATGAGGGAGATGGGGGTGCCTGACAGGTGCTCGCAGGTGCTGCCTGGAGCCAGGTTAGTCTCCATTCCACTGGCCATACGTGCCATGCCTCTGGGGGCCAGAGGAGCCCATGACTCCAGCTCCATCTGTCGCCCACCTGGTGGCCCACTTCCTGCTGAGACATGTCCAGGCACAAGTGGAGAGTCACACCTGATGCCCACCCACAGGTGTCCCTTCTGTGTGTCCCAGGGCTGAGGACGCCCCTGCCTAGGGCTGAGACAGACAGCTGTGTCTGGGTGACTTCCAGGCTGGGAGTGGCCCCATGAGGGGCCTAGGTGGTTGAGGCCAGTGGTTTGGGGCGCTAGGCTGGGACTCCCCCTTAACACAAGGCCTGGTTGATGGAGCTGCTCTCGCTATTCTGGTCCTGGGGCACCTCTCAGGTGCTGTGTGATGCCCAGTAGGTCAAGTGGTGTTTCGTGGCCTGGGCTGACCCAGCCACCAGCAGGTCAGTGTGCTGGGCATGTGTCGGTCCTTCCTCACCCCCGGGCCAGGCTGTGTATCTGGGAGAGTCCAGAGGTGATGGGGTGCTGCCCAGATGCCCCTTTGTTCCCCACGCCGTTCTCAGGGTGACCCTGAGCAAGGAAGGACAGAGACCAGCCAAGTTCTGAGCAGGCCCAGTTTCAGTGGAGGGGGACCCCCGTGGGACCTGCTGGCCGGCCCCAGTGCTCGAGTGTCTGCATGGCGCAGGGCCGCACTGGAGCCCCCAGGGCAGAAAATGCCCGTGAAGGGACGTCTGCCCTGTAGCAGGGCAGGGTCAGGGCCCTCGACTTCCTGTTGATCTCCTGGCTCTTTGCAGGGGCCTCATCCACATGCTCACCCACCTGGCGGAGGCCCTGCACCAGGCCCGGCTGCTGGCTGTCCTGGTCATCCCACCGGCTGTCACTCCTGGGTAAGTGCCATGCTCGCTGGCAGCGGGCAGCTCCTTCCCAACCCGTAGCAGCCCTGGGTGGGTAGATGCCACGGGAGCTGGGGCTGGGGACCCATGTCAGCCATGGCAGCACATCCCCACATGTCAGCAGTAGAAGGCTGCGCCCTTCCATCCGAGCACTGGAAGATGTTAGAAGTTCCTAAATTTGAGGGGCTGTGTCTTCTAGACGCTTCCACTCTCAGTGGGGCAGCCCTGGAGTCTCACCACAGCGCAGAGCTTTAGGGGNAAGGCTGCGCCCTTCCATCCGAGCACTGGAAGATGTTAGAAGTTCCTAAATTTGAGGGTCTGTGTCTTCTAGACGCTTCCACTCTCAGTGGGGCAGCCCTGGAGTCTCACCACAGCGCAGAGCTTTAGGGGAGACGCACCTGCCGCGTCCTTGGGAGGTCAGGGCTGTGTGGTCATGCCACCTCCTTCCCCAGCCTGGCTGTTCACCCTTCCCAAACCAGTGAGGCAGCCTTTCTGGAACCCAGGGGACAGGGAGGCCAAGCAGCCCAGGCCCTCGTTGTTGGAGCCGTGTCCCCTCTGCCCAGGGTGTCGCCCGGTGCTAGGCACCATGGATGCTTAGATCTGTTGTCACAGAGGTCTGGGTAAGACCAAAGGGGGCTCTGCTTGGCCTTTGCCAGCCCAGCCCCTTGGCCCACAGGTGCACACTGGGCTCCCACCCGCCGCCCCAGGAGGAAGCAGCTGGCCCACCCTGTGAGTGGTAGTTGGGTGGTGTGCCGGTTAGTGGGGCAGCATGGGCGGGCCTCTGGGGCTGTGATGCCCAGCCGTGGTTCACAGGCTGATGGGCTCACAGAAGCACCAGTTGGCACATGGAGCCTGCAGGGCGCTCCGGCAGCTGTGACAGATGTTCCCTGGGGACAGCGCCTGCCTGGCCTTCATGCCCCACAGTCCCCACCGTGTGCCATCAGGGGCCGTGGGCTGTGCTCCCCCGTACCCTTTGCATTACCTGGGCATCGGCCTGCTATCTGAGTTTTCTCTTCACACTTTCAAGGTCCTCAGTCCCCTGTAGGTGGGAGGGTCCGACAGGCCAGCACCTACCTTCTGGAGAAGGGCGGGTTCTGCTCAACCCAGGAGGGAGCCCAGCCAGAGCCCCACCTGTCTGTCCTTCCTCCCGCATGTACAGACGTATGTATGTGCGCACATTGGTGAGTGCGTGTGGGGTGCGCATGTGTCCTGAGGCTGGCTCCAGTGGGGACCTGCTGCTCCCCAGGCAGGGGCTCTCGTGGCTGCCTGAGCTTAGTGCTGGGGCTGGCACTGGAAGAGGAGCTTTTCTTCTGGGAAGGCCGAGGGGCGGACCTTCTAGAGCCTGTGGGTTTGGCTACAGCACTTGGCGCCCATTTCCTGGGTCTCCCAGTTTTTGTGGTTGGCTTGGGGAGCAGGGAGTGCTCGGCCGGGTGGAGACCCTGTCATCCTTTGTGGTCAGGAGCCATCTGTGGGATGGGCACAGGAGGCACTCTCAGTGGGGGTAAGCTCCTCAGGGCCGGGGGCGTCTCCTCAGGCTGAGAGCTGGTGCTGCGCAGGCCAGGCCAGAGTGGCCGCCTGCAGCCCGCTCCATGGAGCCTAGCAGCTTCTGGCGCATGCTTAGCACAAGGGTGCAGAGGATGTGCTGGAGAGTGTGGGAGGGTACGGGGGCTGGACGCCGCTCAGGGCTGCCCCCTGGGCCTGGCCTGCAAGGGTAAGGGTGTATCTGTGCCCGGGGGTGCTTACCCTGAGCTCCTAGCACCTAGGCAGGAAGTAGATGGCCCGCCCCCACCCTGCAGCCACCAAGGGAGGAATCATCCCCCTAAGGCAGCCTGAAGGGGGATGTCCGGGGGTGGGGTGACCATGGCCAGTGTGGTCAGGGCTGAGGGTGCGGGTTCTAGGTGTGATGGGCTGTGGACATGGCCGGCCCAGCCCCTCCTAGAGACCTGGCTGTGCGCTGCCCATTCGCAGTTGGGGGGGTGGGCCTGGGCTGTGCTGTCCCAGTGCGTCCCCCAAGGCTCTGGCTGGCAGTGCCCTGCAGGAGCTCATCTCATTGACGACATTGACCGCCGCCCCCCCCACGCTTAGGGCTTCCCAACAACAAGCCCATTAAACGCCTCTTCTTGGCGTTTCCTGCAGCGAGACGTTCTCGTGCTCCTCGTTCACCTCACAAAGGCTGGCTGCCGGCGCACTGAACAGCGCGCGGTGCCTTTTCTCTGCTGGGGGCCTGTGTCTGGGACTGTCAGCTCAGGTACCATGCTGACCTTGAGCCCTCCCCCCAAGGTCACAGCCCTGCTTCCAGTGGAGCTGGCGCTCTGGAGCTTGCTCAGTTTCGCACAGACGGAGACTCTAGCTCCCGGTTGAGGGGGAGCCACGGGGTTGAGCCAGCAAGAGGCTGTCAGGGGCTTGGGCGACCAGGCCTGTGGGGAGCAGACATGGGTTCCCTGATAGCAAGAGTATGTCAGGGACACCTGCCTTCCACACACCATCGGGGGCCACGTGCTGTGGGGGCGGCCCTGTGGCTGGTGGCAGGGGCCAGTGGCCACGCACCGAGCCTGTCCTGACCCCCAGGACGGTTGGCCGCGGGAGGGCTGGTCAGGGGCAGGACTTGGGGTTTACCACCGATAGGTGGCCCATCTGTGGTGTCTGGGGGAAGACAGAAGAGGAGAAAGGGTGCAACGTCAAGCCACAAGCATGTGGCCACAGGGGACTAGGGAGACGGGACAGGATCCTCTCTGGGGAAGAGACCAGTCGGCACCATGAGAGGTGGGGTCCCCAGCAGGTTGGGGCGACTGCATCAGTGGGGCTGAGCCCCAGACATGGCAGACAATCAGGGTGATGGAGGAGGGAGGCACCACCGTGTGGGGGTGAAGCCGGGGCTGAGGGCAGAGGGTTGGGAGTCCTGGGGAGGGTGGGAGCCCTGGAGGCACACAGGCTGGGGGGTGCCAAGAAGAAGGTTGAGGGGAAGACAGACCCCCGAGCGGGGTAGTGGGCTGCAGGGCCCCAGCCTGCCCAGGCCAGCCTGCTCGGTGTATAGGAAGAACCGTCTAGATGTAGAGGCCATCTGGCCACCTGCGGAGGGAGGCCGGGGCTGCAGGACATTGCCAGCCCCACCTGGAGTGTCCTTTCCCACTCTGGCAGCTGTGGGGTCTCGGTAGAGGGGCGTGTGTGGCTGCCCAGCCTTCTGGAAGGGAGGGATGCCCATGGCTGGAAAGAAGGTTACTTGGCGAGAAGCATCCGGCCGACCAGGGCCGTCCCAGCAGGAGGGTGTGGGAGCCCTGCTTTTGGCAGGAGGCTGGTGCCCCGTGTGGAGGAGGGGCCCTGAAGACCTGGATGCCCCAGGAAGGGTGTGGGGGACACAGGGGAGGGTAGGACTGTGGGACAGACTCCACAAAGCGGAAACCGCCGCTGACAGGGCAGCCACTGAAATTCGCAAAGGAGGAGAGGCTCAAGGAGTCTTGTCTGACGTGAGCCTGGTCCAGACTTCAGCAGTCCTCCCTAAACTGTGAGCTTCTCAGGGCAGAGTATTAACGGGAGAAGGGCCTTGAAAAACTAACCTCCCCGACCCCGATGGCCATCATCAGGAGTGTCTGCTCCAAGCACCGACAGGCCTGGAAAAGGGAGGCCTCTGCCTCGTAGAGCGGGTTTGCTACTGCGCCTCCTGGGGACCTCTCCCCAGCTCATTTCCTGCAGCCCCATGCCTGCCCGAGTCCCGCTCCCGGCTGGCCTTTCCTTCACACCTGGTCCTGGCCCTTCCAGCACCCTGCGTGGGGTCCCCTCTCCCAGCTGAGTAGGGAAGGTGTCCGGCACCACATGTTCTGCAGAAGCTGCCAGTCTCTTTAGGGACCAAGACATGGGACTAAGGGATGCTCTCCCCACGAGACCACCACACTGCCGCCCACAGCCCTGCCTCCCCTCCTGTGCCACTGAGTCCAGCAATGGCAGGGCCTAGGTGTCTAGCTTCTTACGTGAACGTCCCACCTGGAGACGGGTGAGCCTTTGAAATGGGAAGCAGTTTCCTAGAGCCAGTGTGCCCACTGTTCTTGTGGCTCGCCAGGGCCGAGGCCTAGAGGGTACAAGATGTGTTCGTACAGCCACCTGTGGCCTGTCTTCTTTCTGCTGGGGCCTGGCATCTTCTGGCCCGCTCTGGGGGGCTTGTCCCCGTCAAGGAGTATGGGTGTCCTGGCCCAGCAAATGTCCGCCCCCAGATGTGTCCTTGAGTACCCCGTTGTGTCCGATGCTCAGCACGCAGTTGGGATCATGAGGCCATTGTCTGCTGGCGCTGCCTATCTTCAGGTCCTGTGGGTGCCCCGTGTCTCTGGGGGGCCTGGGCCTGGCATGCTGGCTGTCCCCCCCGAAGGCAGCTGGAGAGGCTCTCCTCTGGGCTGGAGTGGGGCTGCACCCAGGTCCCACGGAGTGGATGACCACCTCTGAGGCCCCTGCAGTGGGACACACTTGCCCAGGGTCCTGTTTTTACTCACATGTGGAGGGTCCCCCCGGGGATCTGGCACTCAGGGGTTACTGCAGGCAGAGCAGACAGGCCAGCAGGTGGGACCACCTGTGGGAAGGGGCCATCTCGGAGCAGGGCTGATCTCGGCCTTGGATGCGTGGTGGGGAGGGGAGGGACAGGGAGAGGAATGAACCTTTGCTTGACTGCCAGCACTGGGCTCGGTCTCCTGGCCGCCTCAGCCCATCCCTGCTCTTGGAATGTGGACCTGACTTTGCCACGGATTGTGCCCTGTAACCGAGTGACAAGTTACTTTCCAGGGAAAGTGACCTGCAGCCCTGCCAGCGTGGAGGGAGGAAGGGGCATGGTCTGGGGGCCCTCATAGCCAGCTTGCTCGGACCTCAGGTGGACTCAGGTGCCAGCTGGGGACAGCGCCGGCCGGGCTGTGAGGGGGCAGTGCTAGTCATGCGTATGTTTTTGCAGGACTGACCAGCTGGGCATGTTCACACACAAGGAGTTCGAGCAGCTGGCCCCCGTGCTGGACGGCTTCAGCCTCATGACCTACGACTACCCCACAGCACAGCAGTGAGTGTGGGCACCAAGGGGCCCAGTGGGTTCCATGACTTGGCACAGATATACTTGGCTCCTCTGGGCCCGGACACTGGATGGGCAGCGGGGCAAGGCCTGGTTTGCCACCAGCGTGCTTGGGGCTGCACTGCCGTCAGCTCTTGGTTCCAGGGACATGGGGGGCCTGGTCCCTTTTCCCCTGAAGCCCACAGTTGCTCTTGCGCTGGGCAGCCTTTGTATTTCCGGGGCATGTGACAGAGGGCAGAGATGTCCCCTCATGGGAACACCATCCCAGGATGTCCATCTCTGGCAGCACGGTGGCCGCTGGCACTGGGCCTGCCTTGTTGCCAAGGAGAAGGTGCTCCTGTGGGTGGGGTCGCTGCCTGCAAGGGAGCCTCGGGTGTGGGCAGCGTCCCAGTCTGCCACTGCTGCCTGTGTCCACCGCAGAGGCCCGGGTCCAGCTAGAAGNACCCACAGGTGCTCCTGTGGGTGGGTCGGGTGTGGGCAGCGTCCCAGTCTGCCACTGCTGCCTGTGTCCACCGCAGAGGCCCGGGTCCAGCTAGAAGGCAGCGCGGGAGGCCTGGTGTCCGCCGCCCTCCTTCCCCCTGCGCACAGCCTGCTGCCGCAGCCCGGGGTACCCACGGGACGTGGCAGGAGGCCTCTGGCTGCTGCCGAAACCCCTCCTCCCTTGCCCCCGCAGGCCTGGCCCCAACGCACCGTTGTCCTGGGTCCGAGCCTGTGTCCAGGTCCTGGACCCCGCGTCCAGGTGGCGCAGCAAAATCCTCCTGGGGCTCAACCTCTACGGCACGGACTACGCGGCCTCCAGGGACGCGCGCGAGCCCGTCGTCGGGGCCAGGTGAGCCCCCGCTGTCCACGGCTCTCCGCGTCTCCCGGGGGTGGTGGCTTAGAGCTGGGGAGGGGCCGCGCAGGGTCTGAGCCTGTCGGGTTGGGGGACACCTCTTGAGGCTCCGCCCCGTCTGCAGGTGTGCGGACCATCTTCCCGGCGCGGGTGGCCAGTGGGGCTGGCCCGGGAGGCCCTCGGTTCCGGCGCGCACCCACACCTGTGTGGGGTCGTGTCCTGCCCGCGGGGCCGCTTGTGTCTCTCCCTTTTGGTTCTGCTGGTCGCAGATGCTTTCAGCCTTGTTTGGCATTGATTTTTTGGAAGATGGTTTTGCTGAGTGTGTAGTACTAGGCTGTCCTGTCTCCGTCTTCCTGCCGTGACCTGTCCAACGACACAGAGCCCAGCGCGGTTTGGTTCAGGCGTCCCCTCGTGTGGTTTTCTTTATGTGTTTTGAGCTTGGTTTTCATTGAGCTTTTGGGACCCATGTGTTTATACTTTTCGTGAACTTTGGAAAATTTTGGCCAGTTTCTTCAAATGTTTTTTCTATCCCTTTCTTTCTCTTTTCTTTTTCGGGCCCTCAAATCTGGGTGTCAGGTCGATCGGCTCGTCCCGCCCGCTGGTTCTCGTGTCTTTTTCTCTCTGGCTTGGTTTTCATTGGTGTTCTGTGCGTGTGTCTTGTGTGCTGTCCCCTCCCTGCCTTTCCCGCTCACGTGTTGTGGGGCTCACGTCCAGAAGTTCGTGTCAGGTGTCCTCCTCCGTGTTTCCTGCTCTTTGCACGTGTGGGCTTGGCTGCAACAGCTGTGCCCTGAGGCAGACCTGTCCTGGGTCCAGGCAGCTGGTGGCTCTCGCCCCGAGCTCCTGTCTGGCCGGAGCTCTGCAGACCTGTGCTCCTGGGTTGGATGCCAGACGTTGTGCATTTTGCCTCGTTGGGTGTTGGGTGTTTCCGCGATCCCAAAACCTTCACCTTCGTTTGGGGCGTCTGGAAACCATGTGAGCCGGCCGCGCCGGCCGCTCCTCCGGAGAGCCTTCCTGTCGGTGGAGATTGGGTTCAGACGCTGTGACCTGGGTGCGTGCCTGTTGCAGCCTGCCGTACTTGTGGCGGTGGGAGGGGTGGTCTCTGCAGGTCATCTGCCTCCACCAGGGACATGGCGTGTCAGCTTAGGCAGGGGGGCCGACTGCCCGATGCCTGCTGCCCCTCCTGGCCTGTCCATACCTGTCGTCCGTGGCGACCCCCTCCAGCTGTGCCGTGGTGAGGGGGACAGAAGCTGCTTGGTTGGTCCTTGGGTGGACTCGTGGGTTCTGAGGGGCTGCTGCCAGCCACCTACCCAGCGGGGTGGGGGGCTTCTCTGTTTCCTTCAGGCCCATGTCCCATGTCTGCACAGCTGATGCTGGGGTCTGGTGCAGCCTGTGGTGCCCACCCCTTGCCTGGCCTCTGGCACTGGGCGCACTCTGTGTCTCTGAACCAAAGCCTGCCCCTCTCTGCTGGGAAGGGCCCGGGGAAGTGGCGTGGACGTGGTGTGGATGTGGCATAGACAGCAGGAGGTGGGGCAGGCCAAGGAGTGGCTCCCCAGCTCCTGGGGGGCTGAGATGGTGCCTGACCAATTGCTGGGGCACTGCCCCATCTCCGTGCAGCAGACTGGGGTTCTCGGCACCCGGCCACCCCATCCCAGAGAGCTCCCCCTTCCTGTTTACCTGTCCTTCTGGCCAGAGCTGCTCTGTGCTCCTTTAGTGCTGCCCCTCCCCCATTGCAGCTCCTTTCTGGCGGGGCATGGCTGAGAAAGTTCTGGAAGTATTGCTGGTGCCCCCGCTCTGCCCCGTGTTCCTCGCCAGGTGCCTGGCTCAAGGAGGCAATGGACAGAGCTGCGTCCAGAGCTTGGGCTCCCAGCACCAGCCGCAGGCCTTCAGGGACCTAACCCTAACCCATGCTGTCTGCTGACTGATCAGCCGGGAGTAGGAGCATGCTCGTGTAAGGCCAGAGGCCCCCAGTGCCCCCTAGCCGCGTCTGCTCCAGCCTTGGGCTCTGCTGGCCCAGCCTGTGGGGGCCGGGAGGCGTTAGCCCTGCGGTACTCAGGCAGCCTGCGCTTGCATACACTCACTGTCCCCCGGTCCCGTGATGCCCACATGGGCGGGGCAGGGTCCCCCGAGGCCTCTCTCCTCATGTGTGGACGGCTGTAGTCTCCCTGGGTCCTCACGGGGTCATCCCTCCATGCATGTCTGTGTCCTGATTCCCTCTTCTTATAAGGACCCCAGTCCCATGGGATCAGGGCCCCCCGGTGACCCCCTGTTAACCTCCAGCACCTCTGTAAAGGCCCCAGCTCCAGCTGCGGCCACATCCTGGGGTGCTGGGGGTCAGGACTCCAGCATAGTAATCTGGGGGACACAGTCCATCTGCCACCACCTCAGGGCTGGAGAGTTACTGTTTATTCACTCAGTGTAGGCCCACAGCAGCACGTGGGGTGGGTTGTCAGGCTTGTTAACCCCAGCCTGGCAGTGAACCCCACACACCCCCAGCCTGGGTCACGTGATGGAAGGCACCCCGCGGCCTCCACTGGCCGCCAGCATCCAGCCCTTGACCGTTGAAGACAGGAAGACGGGGCCTCGATTACGACGGTGTGTGTGGGTACGCGTGCCCCCCCACACCACCTGCCCTCAGATGCGCGGGGGCTCTGGCTGTCCCCCCGTCCTGCTCCCCGCCCTCTTCTGAGATGTCCCCCTACCCGGGCTGCCAGCCCCTGCCTCCCCGCCAGCCGTGCCCCACTGAGAGCTGCCGGTGGGAGGCCGAGGAGGGGGCAGCCCAGCTCCAGCCTGCCTAAGGGCAGGGGGCGGGGGGAGAGTGGTCTGTGGGCCCAGGGGGTGTGACGGGGCTGTGTGTCAAGGACGAGCGCTTGCCCCCGCCCACCTTGGCCGAAGCAGATGGCAGCTCAGCGGGGCTCCCATGGGTCAGAGCGGGCACAGTGCTGAGGTGGCAGGGCCGCAGCTCACGCACCTCAAGGGCGTGTGGAGGTCGGGCCGTGGTCCCACTTGGGTCCTGGCCGGTGGGTGTGTCCTACAGAGAGGGGCTGAGGGGCTTTGGGTGGCAGGACAGGCCTGTGGCCGGCAGGCAGGGTCACTACTGCAGCCTCTGGGCATCTGGTGCCCACAGCCCAGGGATTTTGAAGCAGGCAAGGGGTCATGTCTGCTTCTAGGGTGGGCCGTGGTGTCGGGCTGCCCCAGAGTCTCCTCCATCCCAGGCCTCTGCCTGCCTTGCTGTAGAATGNCAGCCCAGGGATTTTGAAGCAGGCAAGGGGTCCTGTCTGCTTCTGGGGTGGGCCGTGGTGTCGGGCTGCCCCAGAGTCTCCTCCATCCCAGGCCTCTGCCTGCCTTGCTGTAGAATGGGGCAGGCCTGGGGCCCTGAGACCAGGCAAGAGATTCTGTGGTCCTGATGGTGTCTCCTCGTGCCCCTCCTCGTCCCCCCATGGACCCCAGGCGATCGCGGGCTGCAGGTCAAAAGGGCTGACGGCGCGGGCTCCACCGGCGTGCTTTATGTGCCTGTGCAGCGGGATCAGGGTGGATGAAGGTGCCCTTGGCCCCCAGGGATGTTTGAGGGAAGGAGCAGGTGCCCCCAGGGGGCCCATCTCCCGCCTGGCTTTCCCCTCCCCTGGGGGTCCCCTTCTGGATCCTGGTAGGCTGGGGGCCATACCCTCCACGCCGGGCAGGAGGGGCCGTGCTCCACGCTGTGGTGTGTGGGTGCCCACTGTCCAGGGGTGGGGCGCCTGGGGGGGGGCTGGTTTCTGAGCCCTGTGAGGAACCCGCAGGGGTCCCAGGAGGGGCTTCTCACTGGCCCAGTGGCAGGCAGGGCTGCTGTCCCAACAAGGGATCCTTGAGCCTCAAGCCCCGGACGAGGTGTGGAGGGGCAGACAGGCAGCCCTCAGTGCGGTCACTCCCCACAGGCCCCCACACAGTCGGACTCACGCTTAGGGGACCTTTGCCAAAGAGGGGTCTCAAGCAGAGGACAGTTCCCAGCACAGCACCTTCCCTGGGGTTCATGTCGCAGTGAGTTTAGCCCCAGCTGACGGGGATCAGGGGGGACGTCCCCCCCTCTACAAGAGGGGAGTTGAGCTTGGGGAGGGGGTCACACCCCCCTAGGTCAGTCCCAGGGTCAGAGCTGCAGTCCAAGAAAGGACAGCAGCTCCTGGTGAGAACAAAGGACACGCACACAGCGGGGTGATGGGCGCTGGCCCTTCTGCCAGCATGAGCCCCCCAGTGTGGCCTGAGTGCTCTCCCCACACCCGGCGTGATCCCCCCTGCAGCCGAGTGCCTCCCCACCCCTGTAACACCAACAGGGAGGCGCCCCTCAGGCCCCTATGGGTCTCACTCCACCTCCTTTGCCCATGGCCTGATTCTTCCAGGCAGTCCTCCTGGCCCGCAGAGGAGGCTGACATGTGTGCCCCTCTCGAGGCCACATCTCTTTGATCCATGAGCCAGATGGAAGTGCTCAGCAAGGCTCTAGATTGATGCCTTTGTGGGGTGGGCTCTGGTCCCGCACTCTAGAAATGCAGTTCACCGAGATGCACACTGTGGCCGTCCCCCCCAGGAACTTGCAGCGACAGACCCTGTTCCCCATGCAGGTGACGATGGGCCAGGTGTGGGGTGCAGAGGAACCCCACAGTCACTCAGGGTGGTCAGCTTTCGCACTGACAGAAGCCCGGGCAGCCTGTTTCAGGGTTGTTTGCCGTCCCTGTCTTGGCCTCTCCTGACGCTGAGACCTGGGTCCTTTGTGGCAGGTGTCCCCAGTCCCTTCCAGGAAGTGTGGGATCAGCCATCTCACCATCTGCCCCCCCCCCAGACAGAGCCAGGAGCCCGTGGTAGGAGCAGGAGGCCAGCTCCCTCAGGCCTGGCATGTGGTCTCCTGGCCTCTGCCAGCCAGGCCTAGGTTCTCTGCCTGCCAAGGGGGCCACAGGGGGCCATGGTCTGCAGTGCGAGTTTCCCACGCAACTTACTAGTTTCTGTTGGCCATCCCTGGACACCGCACGGACCTGTCATGACCATGGCCAGGCTCTTCTGCTTGGTCCAGTCAGTCTCCAACTTTGGGGATTCTGGGCAGCCGTGAAATCCCCCAGGAGGTGGTGTGGGCCTAGGTGCTGATCTGTACACAGGTCCCCATGCCTGCAAAGTCCTGCTTCCCTGGCAGGCCAGGATGTTCCCCAGGGCCTGGCCTGTCCCCACAAGATCCCCAGCAGCAATCCAGGTGGGCACCTGTTCTTCTGAACCTTTGGGGCCTGCAGCCCCCACCCTGAGGGTCCTCTCCTGCCCCTGCCCAGGGATCCCCCCAGGACCCCAGTGAAAGCCAGCCCCAGCTGGAGCACAGCCAGATGGGTCCCTGAAGGGCAGGTCGTGCTTGGAAGTCTCCTTGAGAGCCAGGGCACCAGGGTGTCACAGGCACGCAGCCATTTGGGGACAGATGCTTTCCTGCAAGGCCAGTCCCTGTGGCCCGCCAGCCCCAGACAGCGGCGCTGGGAACCCCACTCTTCCTGGTTGAGGACAGCAGATCTGTGTGAGGCCCCGTGGGCGGGGAGTCATAGGGTGGACTTCACAGGCACGGCGGCTCCACCAGCATCACTGTGTTGCACCCCGTCTCACTCCAGCAGCCCCTGGCTGGCGTCCCTGGGGTGCCTCTTGGGGCCAACTTCCTGTGGCCCTGGGCCTTCTGTCCAGTTCCACGCCTTGTCTTTGTGCTTCTTTCCTTTTGCTGAGTCCTGCCTCCAAGCACCCAGCTCTTGTCTTGGTCCTGGGCCTCCTTGTGCGCCTTGCTTGGCTTAGGTCACCCTTTGTCACAGCGCGGCTCTCCGGGTGCCTTCTGTTGTGGCTGGCTGCTGTATACTGCCCGTGGAAGGCAGCCCTGGGGGAGCCCCGCTGCCTATCAGGGGGGGCCCCTGCCGACCAGGCTCCTCCCGCCACCCAAGAAGCGGCTGGCTCACCACCCGCTGGACTCATAGTGGGCCTACATCAGGGAGACCCCGCCGTGCCTACTCCCAGCCCAAGAAGACTGTTGCGGGGCCGTTGGGGAAGCCAGGTCAGGGGGCTGCGCCGAGAGGTCTGAGATGGCAGGGGGTGGGGCATGGTGGCTCTGGCTGCAGCAGGAATGGCAACCAGGAGAGGCCACTGGGTATGTGGGTCCCACCCTTTGTGTTTATCGGGCCCCAGGCCCCTTTGCCAGTGGGAGGTCAGAGGTCTGGGCTGGTGGGGACCCCTCCCGAGGTTGGGGTGCGGACAGGTCCTCAGGCCAGCTCAACGGAGGTCCAGCATGTGGCTCAGACTCGACCCAGCCCCCCACGTTTCTGGTCTTGTGGGGGTGGGGGTCCCAGCAGAGCACGCGGGAGACCTCAGGCCTCGCCGTGGAAGGTGAGAAGCCACAAGCTAGTTTCCTTTGAAGTTGGGGGACCCTACGCCCCTCCCACCCTCCTCGGGGTCCTCCCTCCCTGGCTGTGGTGGGTCCTGCACACACGCACCCTGATTCTTTCTGGCCTTCCTGGAACCCTCTGATCTGAGGCCTTGTCACTTTTGGGGGGAGGTGTCCTTTGCACCCCACAAACTCAACATGGCTGAGCCTGCCATGCAGGGGCGTTCAGTGCATTCAGTCACGCAGCCAGCACCTCAAATTCCACATTTTCCCCACCCAAAAAGAAGCCCTGGACCCTCTTAGCAGCCGCCCACCCCCCTCCAACTGACCTGTGATCATTGAGCCGCTTTCTGTCTGTTGAGTTTGCCTCTCCTGTGACGCTCAGCAGTCCCTGTGAGCACGTGCTCTGCCCCCAAATGCACGTGCCCTCGCTCCGTCCACTTGGACACTTATGGGGCAGAGAGGACACAGCGAGAGGCCCCATCGGGACACGCAGCCCCTTGGTGCCGTCCCACACTTAGCTGCGCAGCCCACAGGGGCTGCTGTCTCAGGGGCCGTCCGTCTGTCGGCATCTCTATCCTTCCCCCACCCGAGGGAGGACACAAGGCCCCCAGCCCGCGCAGGCCCAGGGCTGAGGGTCCCAGGCCCCGTCCTGTGCTCCCGCGTCCAGGGTGCAGGCATCACCCTCCCTCAGCTGGGCGTGCCGTGGACATTGCCTACACCGGGGGGGGGGGGGGGGTGGCCCCCGAGTCGCGCTGCCCCACCTGTGACAGCCTCAGCGGCCGTGCCTCTCCAGGTGTTCGGGCGGTCTCGAGGACTCCCACACCCATGCCCCGGCCTCCCCCAGGTACATTCAGATGCTGAAGGACCACAGGCCCCGGATCATGTGGGATGGCCAGGCAGCAGAGCATTTCTTCGAGTACAAGAAGTGAGTGTCCAGGAGGAGGCCCTAGGGGAGGGCTGTGCCTGCCCAGGCTGGCCAAGGGCCCCTGGGCCACCAGCTGGAGCACTGCCCCTGAGGGTCGGGCCAGCCCAAGGAGTGGGACCTGTGCAGGGCCCTTTCCGAGGGCACCTGAGACGGGGCGGCACTCCCTTCCATTTGGGGTGGGGGATGGCGGGAGCAGCAGAGGCCGGCAGGAGGCAGTAGGCCTCATCCTCTTTTGCAGAAGCCGTGGTGGGAGGCACATCGTCTTCTACCCAACTCTGAAGGTATGCGTGGGCCGGCCTTGATGCTGGGGGTGGGGACAGGAGGTAGGACCCCTTCCTACCGTGACCTTGCCCTTGGTGGGGCTGCGGTGAGCCAGGGAGGTGAGCAAGGGGTCTGCCCCGGGGGTGAGAGGCGGGGCTGATGCCGCGGGCTGCAGTCTGTGCAGGTGCGGCTGGAGCTGGCCCAGGAGCTGGGCGTCGGAGTGTCCATGTGGGAGCTGGGCCAGGGCCTGGATTACTTCTATGACCTGCTCTAGGCTCCACTCGGACGTGTGCTTTCCTGAGCGACGGAGTGACCGGTGCACATGCGAAATACAGACTCTTGTGTTTTCCATTTCTGCCGTGGTCCTTGAGCGGGGGCCAAGGGGTCGTGGGAGCCGGGCCTCTTCACCAGTGATGGGGGAGGGGCCCACCTGGCGGGGTTGGCCCGATGACTCAGGCCCCTCCTGGCCAGCCCTCACTGCGGTCACGCCGGTGGGGGCAGGACTGGGCTCTCTCCCCTGTGGACCCGCGGGCTGTGCTGAGGGGCTCGGCCTCTCACTGCCCATGCGAGCCCTGTCTGCCTGGCGAGGGTGTGGGGGCTGCTGTACAAAGCCCGGCTCAGAGAAGCTGTTCCTGTTCTGCAGAAAGACCCCTGCGAGCCAGGGGGCCAGGCGGTCGGGTTTTCCCCACGGGTGTAGCCAGGCTCCTGGGATGAAACATGGGGAGAGACTCTGGGATTGCCAGTAGCCAAAGACAGCTGGCCCCCCACCCCCCAGCCACTGAACTCCGTGGGCCTGGAGGCTCCGAGCAGCAGAGCCAGTCGAGGGCCTGGTGCTGTCCACGGAGCCAGAGCCCTGCCAGGCCAGACCCGACTGGTCGGACGCTGTGTGAGCTTGTGGCTCTGTCCAGAGCACTGGGGGTTCCACGCTGCGAGTCCTGGGCTAGAGGCCGTGCTCCCTACTCTCCTGCTGTGGGACATGAAGCGGGAAGGGCTCTAAGGAGCAGTCGTATGTCCTGAGGGGCAGAGCCCGCCAGCGCCCTGTTGGAGCAGCCCCATGGAAGAACCCCACTGTTCTGAGGGGTGCAGGCCCTGCCAACTGCCCCCACTCCCAACCCAGCAGCCTTGCTCTTTGGGGGGGGGGGCGGCCCACTAGGGTGGGTGATGAGTCTGGGCCTGCATAGGACCCGGGTGGGGGGGATGAAGAGAAGCCGTCACAAGAAGTCCATGTGTGCACGTGTGTTCACATGTATGCCTGTCTGCTTGTGGGTTGGCACATGGGGGCCACAGCAGGGGTTCCCTGAGGCCCCACACCAGCCACCCTGGCAACACACAGGAGCGGAGAACAGAGCCGTAGGCAGAGGCCAGCACCCCCCTTGTCCCAGCTTCAGAGACGTGGGCGGGAGGGGAGCCAGGAGGCCGCAGCACCGCGGCTGGGGTGCTGGGCTCTAGTGTGTCTGGAAGCCTGCTCAGGGGTTGGGGGCTCACAGTATGAGGGCGTTTGATGGGGAGCCAGGCAGGTGACAGCCACTGGGTGTGTGTGGGAAGGTGGGACCAGCAAAGGGGGTGGGAGCTGGGAGAGGGGTCCTGAGGTCAGACCCTCAGGGGCACCCACACAGTGAGAACAACGAGCCTGGGAAGCACTCAGAGGCAGCAGGTGGGGGCCTGTGCTGGAGGGCGGGGACCCTGGTGGGCCTGGGCTCCAAGGCTGCTCGAGGCTCATGGCGGAAGTTGAGTCAGGGCTGGAGTCTGAGGGGTCACAGAGGAGGGTGTGAGCAGAAAGGGTCCCAGGTATGCCAGCGAGACCTTGAAGGTGGGGTACACAGGAGCAACCAAGTGTGGGACCGGTCTGTCTTCAGTCACACATACTTAGAAACACGAACAGGGGGCCCGGGTCCCAGCAGGAGGGCTCCGGGGACACTGGTGGGGTTACACGGGGACTGTTTTGCTGGATGTGCGACTGTTCCTAGTTATCCAATTTGCTGCTGGTAGGTGAGAAACAGTTTGGTTTGGGGACATTAACCACGTGCCCTGAGATCACTACACGTTGGTTCTGGTAGTTTCCGTGGAGTGAGGACAGGTGGGCTTGGGGGCCCACTGGCAGATGGGTTGTGTCTGTGGCCATGGTCAGTGCTTAGCTATGGGCATCCCCAGGGGGGCCCGCCACACGAGAACAGTGACTCGGGGGGGACAGAGAGAGGGGAGAGCCTTGGAGCCAGCAGGAAGGAGGGCTGGAAATTGAGTTTGGGGGGCTGTGTGCCCCACAGCTAGTGAGACTCCTGGGAGGGGCCCATCCCCCAACCCGAAGCTCCAGACCCATGGCCTTCCTCACACCCCCAGTCCTGTCTCAGGAGACCCCAGCATTGATGGCCAGTGGTATCTGGTCCACACCTGACGGCCCATTTCCCTTGCAGAATCCTACAGATGAGCAGTTAAGGGGCCAAATTCACCGGACCGGAGAGACCCCTGGGGGCAGGCAAGGCCTTGGGACTAGATGGGGAGGAGGGAGGTGCAGGGCCACCCTGAGGCACCTGTGGCCACTCCCTATACCTGATTTCACGGAGGTCTGGTGGCTGGTCCCACGCATGAGCAGGAACCCCACTCCAGGCACTGGGCACATACTGGTGGGGGGCTGTCTGGGCACAGCACCCCCCCCGGGGGTCAGGGCAGCAACAGACACGGGGGGGGGGGCTGTCGTCCACGCACTTTATTAAAGATGCACCCAGAGCCTGCCCTGGCTCTGCTGTGGAATGTGGATGGTGGGGCCGCAACCCCACCGTAAGCACCAGGACCAGCGGTCGGCCCGCCACCCCCACCTGGGAATGACCCCCAGCCAGGGGGGAGAACACTGCTCTGGAGAATACATGGATATGAAAAGTGCCAGAAGCCCCTCCCGCCCCCAGCCCTGCCCGCGTTGCCAGTGCTTGGCCACCCCCTCCAGCGCAGTGTGTCACAGGGCTGGCTGAGGGTCGGCGCCGAGTCCCGCAGCAGGAGAGGCAGGTGGGGACGCGGTCCTCTCCCCGTGGGCCGCGTCCTGTGGCGGTGAGGCAGAGGCGGCCGGCAGCGGGCGGCCTACGCACAGTGCGTATCCGCCTTCACCACCTGACAGTACATGGTCATAGCGAAGGTCAGACCTAAGATCTGTGGGGACACAAGGGGCTGGGCAGGACTGGTCCAGGAGACCACGAGCACCTAGGGGTCCTGCCCACGGACCCCACCCCCAGCTTCCTCCCTGGATGCCTGTATCCCACTTCTCCGGGAATGCCTCCCCCAACCCTGATAATTCAGGTCCCCCCCCAGCCACATCCCCGAGCCTCGGCACAGGGGGCACCCTGGGGACTCCTAGGGCTCGGCCCCCGGACCTTTCCGCATGGCCACTGTGTTCTGCTGGTGGCTTCAGGGCCCATCTGCCCCCTCCCTCCCTGCCTGTCATCCCACCGTGATCACCTCCACAGTGTGTGCGATCTGGCCGTGACCCCCATCTGTCTCTGCACCCCAGGAACGGGCTGCCCTGACGTCTGGCTTTACTGACACACTGGCCTCAAGCTCCCCCAGGGCGCCAACACTCGGGAGGACTTCCACTGGGGCTGGGAAGCCAGGATCGGGGCACCAGGGCCCTGTGCTGGCAGTCCCGTGACAGGCACCCGCCCCAGCTGCCAGGCTTAGGCCGCAGGAACAAGGCGGGCCTGCCTGTCGAAGATCACCTCCCCATGGAGCGGCCCGACCATCCCTCAAACCCCACCTCTGCTCAGCCACGGGGGCTCAAGGCGCTGCCCCCAGGTGCTGGTGAGCTAGGGTGCTAGGTCTGAGGCCGGCCTGGGTCCAGGGGGCTCCTGAGGCAGGCCCTGCCCAGCATACCTGTACCAGTGCCGTGCACAGCCCAAAGATGCCCACAGCCAGAAGGTTCTCCTGGAGCCACATCTTCACGGTCTCGTAACATGGCTGGAGGAAGAGCACGCGTCACAGGGGCCACGAGGCCAGCCCTCCTCCACCCCGAGTCCCCTGGGGGGCCAGGATGTATGGGAAGGGTAGGTGCTCACCGCCTTCCACCAGGTGCCAGGTGCGTGAAGACCACAGCTCTCACTGAACTCCAGGCAGCAGGAGTCGGGCACACGAGTGGCGTTATAGACCTCGAACCAGTCAGTGTAGTTGGAGACCCCGCAGCAGCGAAACTACAGACAGGCACAGGGGCTGGGATGGTTGGGGAGCAGGCCGGTGGGCCCTGCCCCCGCCACGGCACACCCCCATCCCCTCTGCCTACACACACACCCCCCCAGACTCACGTCAGTCTGGATGATGCTCCAGGCATTGGTGAGGCCCACGTTGCCTGGGGTACCGTACAGGTGCAGGCCCTTCTTCAGGTCCTGCTGGGCATACCTGTCAATCTGCAGGTCCAATGGGGTCAGCAGGGTCACTCCCATGGCCAGCTCCGACTGCCTCATCCAGACCCCACAGGCGCCTGTGTCCACTGTCCCCCTCCTTGGAGTCCCCTCCTCCCAGAAGCCCCCATCCCTGTGCCCAGGACTCTGCTCCTGCCCGTGCCCACCCCTGGGCGCTCTGTGGTGCGGAACACCGGCTGGCACTAGAGTCAGGCATCTCAGCTTCACGTACAGAGACAGACGGACGAGTACAGAAATAACCGAGAGCAGTCTGTACACGCGGGTCGTGAGTACACACGGCTCCGTCTGTCGGCTCAGGGGCCCAGAAGCTACGACGCCCCAGTGGCGAGGAGCACACCGGCCCCCGGAACTTGGTTCCCCGGACCATCCTCCAGTGAAGGAACCGGGGCTCCTGGAGAAAAGGCTGATTCCAGGGCTGGGGCAGGAGATGCCAAGCTGGGTCCGGGGGGGTCGTCCAGTGCCAGAAAGCGCACCGAGGGGAGGATGCCAAAGGGACCCAGGAGCCAAGCGAGAGCTCCCAATGGGCAAAGGCACAAAAATGTGAGCAAAATAAGGAATGCAGGTCTAGGGTACAACCCAGAATATAAAACACGTGTAAAGGAGCTGTCAGTAACGTGAGTGAGTAAATGGGGGTGGGGGATTTTCCCCGCCCAGCAGACAAGCAGTCCAGGACGGCAGGAGCTCAGCACAGCCAGGGCACAGCGCTGCTCGCCTGCGCCCCCACTTCCCAGAGGGCCGGAAACTTCCCCGAGCCTCCAGGCCTGGCCTCTGGGGGCTTCGGTTAAAGCCGGGTCCCCCAGTGACTGGATGGTAAGGGCTGCTGTCCACCCACACTGAGCGTGGGGCTCGTGACCGCCATTCCCAGCCCTGCCTGCACCCTTGTTGCCCACAGCGCTGTGGCCCCGCCCCGGGCGGTGAGATCGGAGCCCACACCCNGGCCGGGGGGGGGGGGGGGGGGCGCGCGGAGGGTGACTGAACCTTGTCAGTGTAGGCGAAGAACAGGACGGTGACGGTGGCCTCCAGCAGGAACACCAGCAGCAGCAGCACGAAGAACTAGAGAGGAGACCCGGCCTCAGTGACCACCCCCGACCCCAGGCTGCCCCCCAGCCCGGGAGGCCTCCCAAGGGCAGGGCAGCAAACCGCAGACAGAAGCCCCCGTGTCCACGGGGCCATCCCCCGGAGACCGGCGTGCCCCGCCTCGTGCTCCCCCACCTCCCTGGACCCCTCCCCTCTCTGTCCCAGGGCTCTGCTCTTGCTCGATGGACCAGGGAGCACAAGCCTCACACCTGCCAGCACACATGTGTGCTTTGTGCCTGTGTCCCTGTGGGTAGGGCGTGGGTCGGACTGCGATGACCCCAAACCCTGGGGGTCACAGCCATCAGAGCAGCCAGGGGTGGCCTGCACCCACTCAGGGGACAGCCACCAGGAGCCTGAGAGGCCCCACCTGACTGCACCAACCTTGCCTGCTGGCTGGCAGCCCCCCCACTCGAGCACCCCCAGAGGCACAGCCCTGACCCTGGCCAGAGAAGCCCCAGGCCAGCGGAGCAGCAGAGACGCGTGCAAGCTGCCTTTCCCACAGACAGGAATGGGGCCAGGGCGGGGGAGCGAGCCCTGTCCTCTCCTGGGGCCCCCGATCCGGCCTTCCTTCCGTGTGGGCCCAGGATTCAGGGCCCGCGCTGCCCCCAGCAGGCCCCGGGCTCTGGACTCCCAGGTCACCCTGTGGGGAAGGCTGGAGTGCAGCTCCCTGACCCGCGGCAGCTGGGGACCCAGCCACGCCCCCACCTGCGGCTCCAAGGGATCGGGCCGGCCTCTGATGGGGGCGTCCAACGTGCTCGACACCCGGGGGAGCTGCAGACTGGCACGTGCCCTCCAGGGCCCCGCCCTGGGCAAGGGCTCCTCAGACAAGAGCAATCTGAAGGGGTGATTCAGGACTTGAAGCTGCCGGAGGCCTTTGCCAGACATATTAATAGGCAAGGATCCTTCCCCTTCTCAATGATCTGTGATTAATGTTCCCGAAGACGAGAACATCCTGCCTGTGACCCTGTCCCCAAGGCAGAGGGGGGGACTGGGAGCCTCTCAACACCAGGTCCTGGGACAGGAGCGGGGGAGGGGTCGCAGAAAGGGTGGTTCAGAGCAGGCCCAGTACGGCTCTCGTGTGCGCGTGTGTGGGGGTGTCTCTGTCCCGTCAAGGGAGGCCTCCAGGACGGGCTGAGCGGGCAGCCCCCCAGCACCCAACCCCCCCAGTCCCAGCCTGGTCTGGAAGGCCCCAGCAAGGCTCCCCAGGGGCTGCCACAGGCCACAGCCGTGAGCTGTTGGGGCCCTCGAAGCGGCAGAGAGAGGGAGCAGCGGCCCCAGAGGTGGAGCCCACCCGTGGGGGGCACTCGCGATGAGCGGGGGGCACTCACGGTAAGCAGGAGGCACTTGTTCTCCTTGATGGCCCCGATGCAGCCCACGAAGCCAATGGCCATGACAAAGGTGCCGGTAACGATAAGCAGGTTGGCAGCCGACAGGGACGGGAAGGAGGAGGACAGGGTGGCGAAGTTCCCCTGGGTGGCAGCCAGCCAGATTCCAACACCGAGGATGCCGCAGCCCCCCAGCTAGAACCACCAGGGTGGGGAGAGAGAGCAGTGAGGCCACCAGCCTCCCAGACCCCCCCCCCAGCCGAGCTACAGTCCCCCCAGACCCCTGTGGCCATCCTGTGGGCCCCGTGCACCCTCGCCCACCCTGCTGACTTCCCAGGGCCACTCGCCGCCCCAGTCTTGTCCCAGCGCCCAGCCAGTTCCCCCACACCCCCGATCCACAGCCACAGTAATGGGTGGGGACGCCAGGTCTGCCCCCAAGGCAGTGGGGAAGTGTCTGAGGACACTCTCCACTCGGGTCACAAATGGGTGCCTGCCCCGTCCCAGTGATGTGGTGAGGCAGCCTGGGCAGGGCGCCCCAAGGCCCCCCCCAAACACCACCTGTCCAGGAAGCATCCTCCTCTTTCCCAGAGCCTGGCCTGGACCCGCCCCACAGCCTCTCTGGATCTGAGCAGTCAGGGAGATGACCCCTGGTGTCCCCCGCTGTCCCCTTCTAGGGACAAACCCAACAGCAGCCCCGGCCCCGGGGTGGATGCTAGCACGGGAGCACCCATGCCTGGCCCTCGTTGCCCCTTCCTCTCAAGCACGGGGACTTGTCTGAATTTAAGTTGCTCCTTATTACAAACATAATCAAAATAAGAGGAAGAAAGGGGAGAAGGCCCTCGGCCTCTCCTGGTGACAGGGACACGCAGCCCTGGGAGAGCAGGGGTGGGCCAGGGCTCTGGCAGTCTCAGGAATAAACAGGAGAATGTTCCAGGTGCCAGCTGGGGGCGGTAAGCCCCACAAACACTGACCAGCACCTGGTCCCCCGAAACCTGGGCTTCAATGAGACCACTCGGCGACCAATGCCTGCAGGGCTCTGGGGAAAGCCAGGTGGCCCCGGGGACCCCTCCCCACTCCTCGCCTTCTGGACTGGCCCCCATGGCCTCAGCCCCCAGGGCGCTCCTGGACGTGACACCCAGCCCTTGGAGTGAGCACCCCGCGTGCACAGGACAGGCTAGGGCACAGACTCCAGGGTATACTGCATTTACCTGGGGCCACCACAAGCCCTGCTTCACCCACAAAAGCTCCCCGAGACGACAAGGCCAGACTCCCACCCCATTTCCCAGACCAGTAAACTGACGCTGGGGAATGAGCCAGTCAGAAGCAGAGCCAAGGGGAGGCAGGACCATCCACACCTGATGCTTCCCCAACAACTGGCCTGGCTCCCCAAGCCTGGCAGGAACCCCATGACTCAGCAGACCCCACAGGCTCTGAGACCCCTGCCCAAGAAGGCCTCACCTTCCCATGTGCACCTGTTCGCCCCTTCCCCCACCAGCAGGTCAGCCTGGCCCTGGGGTGGGAGCGGGGCCAGCATGCATTAAGCCAGGCTGGCAGGAGACTGCAATTATGGGGGGGGGGGGACACGCTCCAGCCCAAGAGCAGCAGGGGCCACGGCTCCCCAGGTGTGGGCAGACACCGGGGGCTCCGGCCCAGGCCTACCAGCATCTGGGATCCCTCTGGGGTTTGCCAAGGGCTGAGTGGGGCGAGAGGGCCCCCAGCTGAAATGTCCCCCACCCTCCAGTGGGGGAGGGGTCCGTCAGCTCAGGGTGAACATACGGGTCCTCTCTGACCCGCCTGCCCCTCTTGCACCTTCCACAGAAGCAAGAACTTTGGTCTAAAAGTCGAAAGCGCCTCTCCTGAACGCTGCTGGCTTAGGGCAGGATCCAGGAAGCTGGGGTCGTCCTGCTTGCTTGAGCCCCTCCCCAGAGTAGGGTGGAGGTCTGCAGTCAGGCAAGGGGCAGGAAGGGGGCAGGGTACCAGGTTAGGGTACTGACCAAATGGCCCTGGAGGTTCCCAGAGGGCCCACCATGGACGGCCTCCCGTGAGGCCACCTCCACGCAGTGATCAAACCCAGGGTCATGACGAGGCTCCAGAGGCCAGGGGCCAGGGGAGGCTGCCCAGACAAGGCTCGGAGGTGGGAGGGCAGCAGCGGGACCCCCCCGGAGGAGTGGCTCAGATGGCCTCTTCTGCACCCAGTGTGAGGAGCCAGCTGCCCAGGGCGGGGGGGACACAGACACAAGGTGACGTCTGCACCCCAGAGCTGGGCTTGGGCACAACCCCGGGGCAGTTATGGAGATGGGGAGTGCCCCCCTCTGCGGGATGGAGGCAGCCCCCCCCAGCAGCGCTGGCGCTGTCCGACGTGCTGACCCCAGGCCTGGCCGCTGAGGGGACACCCAGCACCTCTGGGCACCCCGCGCCCGCCTGTGGGAGGCACCACCCCACACCATGGGGCACAGAAGAGGCTGGGACAGGCTCTGGCTCCTTCGATCCTCCCACCCAACCTGCAGATGAGAAACTGGGAGCCGAGGGCTTTCTGGAGCTGTGCCCTCCGCTGCGCCTGCAGGGACACCAGGTACCGTGTCCCCACAGCGTGCCCGGTGCCTCTGGGATCTCCAAAGCCCAGGGGAAGCTTGAAGCTTGGGGGCACCCAGTGAGGTGCTGCGCACAAAAGGGACACCGCGGCCGGGGACCAGGGAGGGACCCGGGTCAGGGAGGATGTGAGGGTGGCCCCCTCACCTCCCTGTGGAGGGGGACACAGTGACCGGCCGCCATGCCCAGGCTCGCACCAGCTTGTCCCCCACTGAACCACACAGCCCCTACTCGGAGCGAGTCACGTCTCCGAGCTGAGCCCCCAGGATGGGGCCTCAGGGGGTAGGGATGCCTCCTGCGGCAGGTCCCCGAGAGAGGAGAGAATGACTCGTTCTTCACAACCCCACTGCCCGCCTTCAAGGACGTCGGCGGACGGCTCCTGTCAGCAGGAAAATGAGCCGTCTGAGCTCCCTCGCCCCACGGGGACACACGGAAGGGCATGGAGAGGACACGGGAACAGAGCAGCTGTGGGAGGTTGGCCGGGCCCAGGTCCCGGGAGACCCAGGAGGGGGCTCCTCAGCCCCAGCACTGGTGGAAACGGATTTCCTTAATTAACTCTGCACACATCGTCCCACCTCCACCCTGAGATGGCAGGAGAGACCCACACTGTGACACACACACCCTACACTGCCACGGCACCCCTCACGGTCACCGCCTCACACGCCCCGCTGCCACGGACACCCCTCACCGTCACCGCGTCACACAACCCCCTGCCACGGACACCTCTCACCATCAGTGTCACACACAGGCTCATGTCACAGACATGCTGCCCTATGACCTGTCATGCCCGCAAGCCCCAAGGCCCTCCGTGTTCAAGCATGTCTGCACAGACCAATCACCGAAAACTCAGACACACGCTAACAGAATGCATGTACACAGTTAATAAAATTACCTGTAATCTTGAAAATGTTTCTGCGTATGCAGCTTTTAAAACATTTAGGCAGGAAAATTACAGCCTCCAAGTGCAGGAAAAAAACAAGGCCCATTAGACTCAGA
The DNA here is from genome assembly GCF_002007445.2 of Ailuropoda melanoleuca. Lineage (NCBI taxonomy): Eukaryota > Metazoa > Chordata > Mammalia > Carnivora > Ursidae > Ailuropoda > Ailuropoda melanoleuca. The sequence continues at coordinate 90,732,365 of NC_048233.1, forward strand.
CACAGAACATCAAACACAGGGTAGGTGGGGCTGAGGTCCCTGGGAGGCTGAGACCCTACCCCAATCCCACGGATGTCCAGCCCCCCTCTCTCACTGCCTGGGGCACTGGCTGGACTCTCCTCCCAGCCACACAAGAGCCCAGCTGGGTCCCAGGAGCAGACTCCATGACAGCCTGAGAGAGGGGCCCAGGCCTCCTGTTGGGGACCCCCATCCCTGCCCCGCCATCCGCTGTGGCCTCACTGACTCCCTCCTTGCACCTTGAGCACATACCCTACCTTCTGCCCTCGCCTGTTACCAGCCCCAGCCCAGTGCCTGGCTTGTACTTCCCCCCACGGCCCCCTGACATTCCTGCTGTCCTTTTTCTTTGCGCATTTTTTGGGTTGGCCTAGGGCTGGGGGTATAGGGACCACATGGTCTGAGATACCACTCCCACCCCCAGGCCCATGAAGGGGCAGGTATCAGGTGGCCCTCTGCCACTGCCCCTCCGGCCAGCAGATGGCAGGACAGGTGGCCATGTCCTTGGAACACAGTGGAGGGCTGGGTGCCCGCGGGGGCTAAGCCCGTGCCCAGAAGCCCCTTGCCTGGCAGCCAGCACAGCCTTGGGGTGGGGGCTGGGCATGGCAAGGTGTTTCACCCCGCCCAGCCGAGAACAGCCATGGGGGGACCCCATCTGTACAAGTTCAGGAATGGCAAAATTTGTCCACCGTGCCAGAAATCAGGTCTGCAGCTGCCCCAAGGCAGGAATCAGGGAGACTGAGCGAAGGAGCTTGAGATAGCAGATATTGTCACCCTGGGTGACAGTCGTCTGCCATTGATGCTCTTAAACTCCGGCAAGGCCCCGCACCATCATCAGCCCGTTCACTCACCCCCAAGGCTTGGACACAAGGAGACCAGCCCCACTGACTGAGGACCCCTGAAGCCAGTGTGCACGGTGGGGCACCGGGCGCAGCAGCAGAAGAGCCCCGCCAGCACCTTCAGGAGGTTCAAGTCCACCCTCCAGGGCGAGGAGGGGCTCATGGACCACAAGGGACATCCAGGGGACAGATAAGAGCCACAGCAGCAGAGAGGCCTGGCTGGCTCAGTCAGTGGAACACGAGACCCTCGATCTCGGGGTCGTGAGTCGTCCCCCCCCCCCGCCACCCCGTCGGAGTGGAGAGTCCCGAGCAAGAAACTCAGCAGCACTGCTTGGGGGAGGGGAGGGAGAGGCCATCGCCAGATCCCTCGGGCAGCCAGGGGGAAGACAAAGCCCCATCCGTAGGCAGCAGGGCAGGGCCGCAGATGGGAAGGTACAGCTGGGACATGGACCGCCTGGCCTCCGAGGGGCCCTCTCCAGCCCTGAATGGCCGAGGCCACATCTTTCTGCCCCACACAGAGCCCATCCACCCCTGCTTTCTATACAGAAGGGCCTCTCCAGAGAGGCCGGACCGACCCGCCTCTCCCCTCGTCCTCCCTCCCAACAGGCCAGACTCCAGGGACACTCACAAAGGCACCACGAAGCCCACCTGGGTCACTGGGTGGACAGACCCGACAACCACCCAGGATAGAGCCGGGCCGCCAGGACCCCACAGCAAGGCCACCAGTGACTGACCCCTAACTGACCACTGCCACCCCCACCCTATCAGGGGAGCCACCAGCTCCGCACCTGGTTCCAGCATCAGCACCTGTGCTCAGAAACAGACTGCGGCCGGGCATGGTGTCTGCCTGCCGCCCCTGCCGTGGGAGGGAGGGCTCTGTCGCTGAGCTGGCCCCAGAGACCGGTACTATCACCACAGAGCAGATCCACACCCCCAGACCCCAGAACCCCCGTCTGTCCTGTTGGCCAGCTGCTGGCCCCAGGGAGGAGGGTGTCCTGACCCTTGACCAGGGACGCCAAGCACACCCACCCCCAGCACCTCCCCCCCGGTGCCCTCCAGACCCAATCCCAGCACAGAACCCACTCTACCCATCACAAGGCTGCCCACCCACCCCTACCTGCAGGCAGCAGGACACACCCTGCCTTACCTGTGGCAGAAAGGAACAGGAGCCCGGACACGGGGACGTGCCCACCTACCAGGCTGAGAGGAGCAACAGGGTCTGAGATGCTCACTGGCCCTGCCCTGGGACCTCCCAGCTGCAGGGAGGCCTGGGGGGAGGTCATGGACCCCAGCTCTACAGGGCCCTTTGCCACCCTGTGTCCCCTCCTCCAGCAGTCTCAGGGGCCTTGCCCAAGGGCCAGTGACAGCAGGTCAGGCCACCCACTCAGACGTCATCTGCAGCTCCTCACCTGGGGTGCAGCTGAGGCAAGGGAGACTCCAAGAAGACCCTGAGGAGGGCAGGACTTACCCAAAGTCCTAGGATGGCCTGGGCATCAGGAAAAGGCAGGCAGGCCTCCAACCCCCACCCCAGCCATGCATGCAGAGGGACCCTGACCACAAGCGCAGGGAGAGGCACAGCAGCGAGCAGCCCAGCCGAGCAGCCGGGAGGTAGGAAGGGGGGTGGCAAGGGACCCCTGCCAGGAGAGCAGCAGGGGGAGGGGCCCTCAGCTTGGCTGATCTGAATCTGGGAGGAGCTGGGCACCTGACCAGGGGGAGACACAGAAGCCCCCTGACCTTGCTAGGCTCAGCCCCTCCTCCACCCAGGTCCACCCCCCACCCCGTCCCAGACCACCTGGGCCACCAAGAATGCCCCTGTGCGAGCCCTGAGCACTCTGCCCCAGAGCGGAGGAAGGGCAGAAGGAGCACCTCCTTCCTCTCCTCTGACCGGGGGGCCTGGACGGCCCCAAACCCTCACCCCACACCCGGCATCACACGGTACACCCCACCTGTTCCCTGGTACTGAACATGGCCCTCTTCACCAGGATGGGGCTCCCAGGAGACACCCCCGGCCCCATCCAGGGGACCCTGGCCCTAAGCTGCCCGACACCTGTGCAGGCCTCAGAGGAGGGCCACTGTGTCCCTGCTGGAGCCGTCTGTCCCCAGCAAAGGCCCCACCTATTGTGGGAAGGCAGGAGAGGGTCTGCGGGTCAGTCGGCTCTGAACTCTGAGGGGCCCCCACCACCAGCATCTCTGTCCCTCTCCTCCCTTGGGTGGTGCCTGTGCCTTCCCAGCTCCCCCGTCTCAGGTCACCCCGGCTCCAAGCACTGGTGACAACACGTGGGCCTGTTTCCTTTGCGGGGACGGGCCAGTGACCCAGCCAGTCCACACGGGACCAGGGAGATCAAGTCCAGGACAGACAGGTGATGACTCTTTCCTGCCCCACGAGGACCCAAGGCTGGAGGCCTCAGTTCTGCCTTCCCAGGCCCAAGCAGGAGCCCCCAAGGAAAACCCAGCAAATTGGGCACATAAGTAAGAGGCAGTTATCTCCTGAGCCCGCCCTTCCCCCTCCCTACCTCCCCAGGCCCAGTCAGGAACTATGGTCTCAGCCGCGGGCACCCCAGGGCCAGGGGAGGAACTGGAGGAGCCAGGGGTGCCTCAGGGGGTCCATGTGAGGGCCTTGCGGGGGTCTACCTCCAGCAGAATCGAGGCCCTGAGGTAAAGGGGTGCCAGGCAGAGCTTGGGGGACAGGAGAGCCAAGATGAGCACAAAGTTAGAGAAGTCATTCCTGACCTCTAAGGAGGTGTGAGGGGTGGTGCCCTGGAACCCCTCACCTCCCTGCTCCCCTCCCCCCATCTGCACCTGCAGCCTGGACTCCTGCTCCCCCACTACCAGGGCCCCCGGCACCCACTCCCTCTGGGAGCCACACCCAGGACAGGCATGGCTGGCCCACCAGACACTACTCCCCCCCATCCCACCCTAGCTGCAGATGATGACCTCCCCTCTGCAGGGCTGGCCCTGCAGGTGGGGTCAGAGGCACGGACACAGGTGAGTGTCTTGAGGTCCAGCCCTCTGGGACTCCCCTCCCACCACCTCAGCCCCGACCCTTACAGATAGCTCCAGTGGGGAGACTAAGGCATGACGCTCAGGGGTCTCCCGGTGACTGTGGGAAATGGAATGAGGGGCCAGAACCCCCAGGTAGCAAAGGAGCTGGGGCCCCGGGCAAGGGTGCTCCAGCCTCTGCCCCAGGCACCTGCACCTGCGGCCCAGCTGGCACCCCCACAGGGACTCAGCCTCCTGACCATCCCCACCGTGCCTCGCCAGTGCTTCCCGGGGGCTGTGGGCAGGCCCGGGTGCCCCTTTCTGACCTCCGGGTCTCAGACCCTGGCTGGACACCACACCAGGGAAGGGGCAGGCCCAGGTCAGCAGAAGGGGGACGGCTTGCTCCGCTGGGAGGGAGAATTATGGAATAAAAGGGAAATGGATTTTCCAGCCCAGGGAGTCCCAAAGGGGTCTCTGATCCACGGCAGGACTGGTAGAGCGCGTCTGCCCTGCGGCAGATACTGGCGCTCCTGCAGGATTCACAGGGCAGACAGCTCTGCCTGGGGACCCATGGGGGGGCGCTGGACCCTGGAGGGGTCCCCTCTCCTTCTGCCTGCACGCAGCTGCCCAGATCGCTGAGGAGAGCAGACACGGGAAGAAGCAAGTCTTGGCCATCTCTTGAGACCTGACTCTCCACCACACCCACTGCCCCCCCACCACCCCAGGCACTCCGCCACCTACCCTGCCACCACCGTCAGGTCTGGTCACCCGCAGTGACATGCTGACTCCACCAGCCACTCGGTGCTGACCACACTGGTGCCCTCTGCAGCTGGTCACATCCCCCCAAGAGAAGATGCTCACCCCATTCACAGGCCTGGGCCCAGGCTCCAGCCACCACCCACCTCTGCCTGGCCTCCCTCTGGGCCTGGGCCTCATCCCTCCCGGAGTCTCTCGTAGAGAACCAACTCTTCGCGTGATCGCCTCTGGAAGCAAGCATCTGGGGCAGGAGCCCCCGTGGGTCACACCCCACAGGCAGCCCAGGCTGGCTGCCCCTCCCAGGGTCCCCTGACTACCCCCACCACAAGTTGGGAAGAGAAAAGTACAGCCTAAGAAGGAAGGGAGCAGCAGAAAGAGGGACCCAGGTTCCTGGGCATTTGGCCTTAACGGAGCTGCATGCAAAGGACAGCCTCCCTGTGGGGTCCAGAGCCCAGGCGGGAGCTAAAGCCACGCCCCCTGACTCCTAGCTGGGGAAGGATTAACCGTGACGCCGGAGTGACCTTGGCATCCTCTCCCCACCGAGCCTCCCCTAGCCCAGCCAGTGGAACCCCAGCCTGGCTTCGCTGCCACAGCTAGGGCCTGCCATGCTCCCCGCAGTTATGGGGCTGGGGCTGGGTGGCAACTCCGTGATCGCCATCATCCTCCCCACCAACCCACCCTTGTCTGGAGGAGGAAGGGGCCACCCTGCAGCTCCAGGATCTCTGACACTGGACACACACATCCTGTCTGAGCAAACCCAACCCACCTCAGCAAAAGTTATGGCGCCCTGCCCCTGCACACACACGCACGCCTGCACCCAACCACGCAGGAAGAGCCCGCAAGGAGGTCAGACACCTCCCCACCACACCTGGTGGCCCAACACCCTGCTCAGGGTTAGGCCCAGCCAGACAACTCATCGGTGCACACACACCCCGATCCCTTCTCACAGCGCCTCCAGAAACTGGAGGGGACCCCCCGGCCCCCAACAGCCCCCTGAGAACCATGGTCCTTGGGCCCAGTAGGTCAGTCCACTTGGGGGGGGGTAGGGTCGGAGAAAGGACGCCAGCTGCGCGGAGGGAGGGGAGGGCACGGAGGGGAGGGCATGGAGGGGAGGCCCCACAGTTTCAGCGCACTGCCGGCCACGGCCAGCATTCGAACCCCGCCGCGGGCGGGCGCAGTGCCTTGCCGCCCTGTGGGGCGCGCAGGTGCGGGACACGTCCGTCTCAGGAAGAGAGCGGAGAGGACGCGGGGCGGCGGGCCCGAGTGCGGAGCCTCGGCCAGAGGCTCGCGGTACCGAAAGGCGCGCCACGGGCCGGTCCAGCCCTGTCCCCCGGCCGGAGCAGCGATCCTGGGCGCACACCTCCGCCCGTCTACGTCCGGGCGGCTCGCCCCCCATCCCTGCTGGAGCAAAGACTCTCGGTTCTCGCTCGTTCCTCCTGCCGACCCGGGGCCGCGGCCCCGCCGCCACTCACCCAGAAGAGCAGGTTGAAGGCGAACATGAGGAACTTGACGCCCTGGAGGCAGCCGCGCGCCATGCTGCAGCGCTTCAGCTCTAGGAGGAAGATGAAGGAGAGGTCCAGGTAGAAGACCACGTACTTGTTGCCCTTGGGCGACGTGTAGCGCGCCTGGGCCGCCTTGGGGCCGGGGCTGGCGTGCAGGCCGAAGAAGGGGCCGCCGTCCCCGCCGTCCCCGGCGCCCGCGCGCCCGTACAGGCTGCTGTAACGCCGGAAGGGGCCGCCGCGCGCAAAGCCCGGCTCCTTGCCCTCCGGCGACGGGCTGCGCCGGTACGTGGACTCGTCCGTGCTCGAGCGGCGCATCGCGCCAGGGCCGCCGCCCGGCTCAGCGCCCCGCGCCCACCGCCCCGGAACGCCGCATCCCGCTCCGACCCCGGCCCC